>NC_056731.1:1813362676-1813662676 GCF_019279795.1 Protopterus annectens
ATGGCAACAAGGCTTACAATGTCGGCAATTCTTTAACTGTATGCTTATTGAAACGTACTTGCATCCTACAATCTCAGACAAGATTACCAGTCTTACCAGATGGTCAGTACAGCATTGCTACTTAAACACAGAGCAACAGGCACTTTCTGATAAATAAGCATAAATCAACAGTATAAAAACATCGACAGAAACCAGAACATCCTGCAAAATCAAGGAGATGAAAAGCCAATGTAGTACTTCTGTCTACCTTGGAAGGGGGGATACTCTGCACATTTACACTGCATAACTGCTTCTCGCCTTGCTTTGACACATCGAGAGTCAGTACATGGGGCAGTTGGACGCAACAAGTATGTCACAATTTGAAATGTCTATGGCTGACAGCGATGGCCCTGACACGTCATACCCATGATCATCATCACAAGAAATCAGGACAAAGCCATACATAGAAGTGGGACAAAGGCACAAATAGAAGTAGGATTATTATAAACTTTGAAGTATTTCTAAGGAAGAGATGGTTGGCTGAGGTAAGTCTAAATATCAAATATGGCTGTTGGGAATTACTACATTTCTTTCGTAACATGAAATGGGAAGAATCACAGAGAGTAGAAACAGACACAGCTCTCAGATCCCACCTTACAGGACTTAAGGGAGGTATCCAAAGAGGCTTCTGCCTCAAAAGGGAAGACAAGAGTCCATACACTGTGGCAAGTATTTACTGTTCAGAGAACCATGAAGCAGGATTACAACAAGGAGAAGTTATTCAGCAGTCATTTGTCTCAATATCCTGCAAACAGACCCTTCTGGCCATAACCCATGACAATCCCTTTTCAGGACACTGGGTTATACGGTGAACAAAAGTATCACATGAAATACGTTTACTGCACAGGTGGTCAAATGTATAGATGTACCTTAAGAATCCACATTTTATTTTGCCATTTGGGCAACTTTATGGTTACAAAATGAACCCCCCCCCCCCACCCAAAAAAAAACAAAAAATAATCTGTGATGAGAGAAAAGGTGAATTTAATTTCCAGGAGTCTGTTGCAGAGTGTGCGCTTAATTTTACATCTAAAGTTTCACAGAACTGTCTAACACAAGCACCACAGAAGCTACTATCCCTGTAGCATAAGCTATCAGTCTTTATGGCTAAATAAAACTCTGCTAAGCATAATTCCACTTTTCTATCCGTGTTTTGACATTGTTGACTGTTTCTTAAATTGCATCTGTAAGTATGTATATGTATTTTTTTGCATATTCTTATATCTGCAAATATATTTTGTTCATTTTTATGTGATCCTATTCACCAAAGCTGTGCCTGCAAATAGTCCACTGCGAGCAGTGCACTACTCTGGGAAACAAATATAAATAAGCAACGTCTCTAGGCCCGCTCATTAAAATTGCATCACTTGGAAAAGTATGAATTCTTGAGTAATTGCTATCTTGGGTAATATAAAAATTTTAGTGACTGGTAATTATCTGTGACCACCTTTGGGAAAAATGTCAGGAAAAGTAAATTCCCCTCTGACTTATGAAATTTTTGTAAAGAAATAAATAAGGTCATTTTCAACAGCAAGCAACTATGTTTTCTCAAACAGCTACATGTAAAAATATAATAAAATTTAGGAATTCCTTTGATCAGCTTCTCCACCCTAGACACAGTCCACACCACCTCTCTTTCCTCAACTTGATAATACTGCAATTGCCTCTAAATTTGATAAGCACTGTAATGGAATTTGTTTCAGGCTCATATACTCTGAGAACACTACCTCACTTTTTCCATATGCTCCTTCACTATACAGTTTATATCAATACAGTCCATAGGCAAATACTAGGCTAGCTTCCTTTGTGGGCCATTTTACGCCTAGCCAGTTTCCCTCGGTAACAATCAAACCATGTATCTCTTGTGTAGGAGATAAACACCTTAACCATTATGCCATCCAAAAATTATTCAGTAAAAGGTCAGGAGTTTATTATTGCTGAAGAAATAGGCAAAATGTGTGACTCTTGGCTACCTAGTAAGGCACCAGTTCCATAGAATTCTTAAAAAAAACAAACATTCTCCATTGACTGTCATGTTATTACAGATTCATAGGAAAAGGTAAAGTACCAAGCTGCTGAAAATAACCACAAGTTGAACCTTTATACAATGGTTTATAAACGCATTCTATGAACACCTTCAAGAATGCATGGATCATGCGATCCCAAATAAAACCAAGACCCAATCCTCCAAAGGCAGACGTCCTGTCTGGTGGACCCCAGCCATAAACAAACTATACAATAGAAGAAGGAGGAAGCCACTAAATGATAGAGCAAAATCCCAAAAAGGGAAGGCATCACTGATCAGTATTAGCAAAAAAACTACGGGCACTCATAAAATTGTCTAAGACCAGCTTCGAGAAAAAAAATTGCACAGGACACTAAGGATAATCACAAGGCTTTCTTTAGTTATGTTAGGAACCTGGGTGGTAATTCCCAGATATGCTCAGAATTAGTCCAAAATGACAAAAAATACACTGAACCCACAGACATTGCCAACATCCTAGCTGACAGGTTCAGCGCAAACTTCTCCCCCCCCCCCACCATCAAAAGGGCAAATATCTATCCCAGCAGAGTGCTGCCCCCTGACATCTCAGATGCTCAGGTAAGAGCCGCCCTCTCCAAAGCAAAAAACACAGCATCAATGGGACCAGACGGTGTCCCGGCTGCCCCTACATGAACTCCAAGAAGAGCTAAACCCAAACATAAAACTACTGTTCAGTCTCAGCCTTACTACAGGATATGTGCCCAAAGAGTGGCGTACAGCAACAGTGGTCCCTCTCCATAAAGGTGGTGCCTCAACGGATCCTGGAAACTATTGCCCCATAAGCCTGACTAGCCTGGTCTGCAAAGCTATGGAAAGGATCATCATGGACCTCATAAATAAAGATATTGGGGACCTACAGACACTGGATCCTACCCAGTTCGGCTTTGTTAAGGGCAGATCCTGCCTCTTAAACCTGGTTGATTTCTTTGAAACAGTCACCAAGGCCATTGACGAGGGGAAGTTGGTCCACACAGCCTACCTGGACCTCGCAAAAGCCTTCGATACAATACCCCACTTGGGCATTATAGATAAGCTCACCAGCTTAAATATAAACCCTTATGTCACTAGATGGATTGCAAACTGGCTAAAGGACAGAACCCACATGATTAGAATTGCTGGAGCCATGTCAGACTCCATACCAGTTACAAGTGGTGTCCCACAAGGCTCAGTCCTGGGACCTCTCTTGTTCGGTATATATTTCTCGGAGGTACAGGCCAACACGGAAGGACTGTGGCTGACCAAGTTCGCAGAAACTGGGCGCCATAATAGACTCTCCAGCCGACACAAGCATCCTCCAAAAGGGCCTCATAGAAACAGACAACTGGTGCCAGAGCCATGGCCTCAAGCTAAATGCCAAAAAGTGTACAGTCATCCTCTTTGGCAAAAACAAAAGTGCCCACAAATTACCACATAGGTGGTAATCCATTAAGTACAGAAGTAATTAGGGACCTGGGGACCTCAAGTTGATAGCAATCTCTCATTTGACAACCACGTGGCCAAAGTGGTTAGAAAAACATTTTATATAGCCCACCTAATCATGAAGGGATTCACATCTAGATGAGGGGAGGTCATCGTGCCTCTTTACTCATCCCTCATCAGGCCCATAATTGAGTACAATGCCCCTTTTGGGATGTACCTTACCAGACACCTGCAGCAACTGGAAAGACCCCAAAAGTACATCACCAAGAGGATCAAAGGGCTCAAACAGATGCCATATGCTGCCCGGTTAAAGAAACTCCAGCTCTACTCAGTGGCATACCGCCTGTTCAGAGGCGATCTGTGCCCGACGTATAAAGCCATGTCCAACCCGGAATTAATGGACATGCTGCACCTCAGAAAATCCAAATCCCATCGAGCTACGTGCATGAGAGACTTGAACCTCAGCACTGAAATAAATAGGACATGCTGGAGGGACAGATTCATAATCCAGAGGCTCCCTTCACTCTGGAATAAAATCCCAGTCCAGGTTAGGCAGAGTCCCTCACTGACTCTCTTCAAGAGGAATCTTGATGAGTGGATGGGAGATCGCAGGTTTACCCCGGGTATCACTTCTGTGTCACTGTTAAGGCACAGTATACTAACCTCGAAAAAGGGCATAGCAAAATAAATTTAAAATGGGTGGCAAAAGCCAAACACATTCTGGCTAGGCTTATAAATGCCCTAGGGCATGAACCTATGAACCTATGATACTTATCCATCCCTAGTTCTGTGATATAGACAGATGAAGCTCTGTCTATGACCCAGATCACCCAAGTCTGATTAGTGGTTTGCGAGCTGGAAGAGCTGGTCAGTAGGAGGGTTAAGGTGAGTATCTGTGAGATCACCTTCCATAGGGGAAGGCAACACAGCTTACTGTAATGTCACTATGTAGTGAACAGAGAGAGTTGTACAGCATATAGTACCATGGGCCTTAGATGTGCTAGGTGCAGTGGATATGACAGGCAGGAAACCAATTTTGGGGTTACCAGAAGACCAAATGAAGAACAACTGCCTCTAGGGATTATTAAGAGCTGTCAGTGTCACAATATGGCAAATTCCTGTTTAATCCCAGGCCAAGGCTCCATGATGGACAACTGAAAAAAAATTGTGGAAGTCATATACTTCTGTAGGGATTCCTCCACATTAATCTCACTCCAGTACCTTACAATGCCACATTTTGAGCAGTAACTGCATCTTGGCTAAAGCTACTGCATTTGCCACACACACAAGCTGCACTTTACAGCTTTGTTGCATCTTCATGGAAAAAAGTTGCATTTTTATGAAACTTTTTTGTCATTGTTTCCCCACAGACCCATTATAATGTTGCCAGTTCCTTTGTAATTTGTAAATATGTGCAAATTGAATTTATCTGTTTATTAATGTATGTAGGTATATATTTATTATCATTAAGAAGTGAAGATGTTTAGATATACTTTTTTCTGTAGGCATCTTCACTTTCCATATTGCCAGTGTTATGTGGTCTAGGTGCATTCTCAATTACTTTAGGGTCATAGGGTGGTACAAGTCATAACAAGGACTTGTGGGAGAAAACCTGGTATGTAAGCTACTTTGGCTATTTTGCAAACGGTGTTACTCTGTCTTGCTGTACTCTGTCTTGCTGTATATAAAGCCAGATAGTGGCATCTGAAAAGGCACTACAGAAAAAAAACATGTAAAACAGATTAAATAAGAAGGGACAAGCAGCCAGCACCTGACATGCAAATTTGTAAAATTCGTATCAGATTCTGCTGCTTCCACTGCTGCTGTTATTTGGCTTAGAACGCGACAGCCAAAAAGCTTTCTTATAGCATTTTCTAATTCACTGTTTTACTGCAGTCCTGAAAAAATGTGCGAATGGGTAGCATTCATATGGTAAAGTATTTAAAATGAGCAGATTGCTTATGCTGCATAGGAGCTCTCTAGTGTGAATCAATGACAGTTTTTATTAATTTATTTATTAATTTATTTATTTTTATAGCAAATCAGTCTCATGCACTTCTCCAGAAATACATGGTATATTGCCCACCCCATAAAAGGGGACTGGATTCCAATATTTTACAGAAATTGCTCTTTTTACGTTTTAAAAGAGTAATAAACGCGTGGAAGGATCAAACTTGAGGAAACGTGTCTAAACTTCACTAGTAAAAATCAAATACTATAAAGCAAACCTGCATGCAAGCATATGCGTGCTTGCACAGTCAAGCAACTTGGTACGCCCCATGTATACTCGTATACGCACACACACTCTCACACACACACACACACACACACACACACACACACACACACACACACACACACACACACACACACACTTGCCCCCTTGCTTACACACACACACACACACACACACACACACACACACACACTTGCCCCCTTACTTACACACACACATTTAGGCTGCGGTAGCGTTGTCGCCTCCTAGCAAGACGTTATCCCGTTCGATTCTCAGCTAGAGGAGCGTCTGCTGCGTGGAGGCATGTGTGAATGAGGTGTGCCTTTTCTGAAGCTTGTGTGGCAGGCTCCCAATTTCTCAGCTAGCAGCTTGGCAGACATGGGCATCCTGAGACAACGTCGGAATTGTCTCAAGTTCACTGACAACCAACTAATCCTTAGAAAAATGGATAAGGTATGTGAAAGATATAATTACACAATGTCATTGGACGCAAGACTCTCACACAAAAGTGCTCAAAATAATAATCAGATTGTTACTGACAGAAGCATTATACCCACCACACACAGTACTGACACAACACACAGACCAAAATATGCTGAGGCACTTCAACAGCAACCTTCCTAAAACTTAAAGACCTCATAGACATTCATCCTCAGCAGCTCCAAAAGCACCCCACCAAAATAACACCCAACACAACACACACAGCTACACCCTTTGGAGCCTCAACTACAAAGCCCATAAGGCAAGCCAACACACTGCTAAATATTTTAACCACAGGAGACTCCATTGTGAGACATACAGATGTCCCATTCACAACGCTGAATAAGGAGAAAATTATGGTCAGTTGTCTATCCGGGACTACAATCCACCAAATTACCCACCCACTCAAGTCAGTGCACCACAAGTACCATTATGATTCATAGTCCATGTATGTGTAAATGACACGAGATGTACCTCCCTGGCCCTTATTAAGAGACATTATGGAGCTCTAGGAGTGTATGCCCCAGGTGGTTATGTGCCTTGGATTGAGCAACAGACAACTTTCACCAAGGATGATGCCACAGTATGAACAAAAGATGATAGACTTTAATAATTGGCTTAGTTTCTGGTGCCATTCCAAGGGGGTACAATATTTGCCCACGAGGGGATATAGTCAAAATGTTACTTAGCCAGGGATGGTCTACACCTGTCCCAAGCTTTTGAATATTGGCTAAAACATTGTCCTCCACCATAAAGCCTTTTTAGGTAATGCCAAACTGACAAACCTTCTGATATAGCAAACCCAACTCAAGGGAACTTAAAGTTATTACTGCTCAATGCCTGGAGCCTAAACAAGAAACTATATTCCCTTCAGGTTATCCTCACCCTAAAGAATGTGGACATCTGTGCAGTTACCAAGACATTGTTTAAAGACATGGAAGGTACCCTGGCAGTGCAGGGCTACAATGCCTTCCACACTTGCAAGCCAGCTGCTGCACAGGCAGGGACCAAAGGTGGACGTGTCTCAACTTATAACAAAAAACTCACCTCAAGACTAGTCAAACGGGATGACGCACGACGCACTTAAGTTTCTCCATGTCCAGATTTCCACAGGCAAAGTTCAACATCATATCCTTGCAGGCTACAGGTCACCCTCTGTGACCCACAAAACATATAACTCATACTTGGACTTACTGGAAGCAATCCCTATTCAACCCAACACCATATTCATGGCTGACTTTAAATACCCTACTATAAATTGGGATACTTACATTACCCCACACCTACAGGCTCAGAGATTCCTGGACTTTGCAAACACAAACTCCTTGGACCAGATATTCCATATGGCCACTAGGGGTGCAAACATAATCGACCTGGTATTGGCAAACATGGGAGAACACGGTACCCTCTTAGTATAGTGTCTATTCTCGGGTAAGGTTGTACCACAAAGTTGTCTCCTTCATAATGCAAATCAGTTCTATAACCCTGGCTAACCCTGTAACATTTAGGAACTAGTCTAAGACATACTTCCTTCTGAGTGATAACCTGTCAAAATGTCAGGCTACTCAAACCCTGAGAACACAGCTGCCAGTGCAGCACTGTTCACAGAAACCCTGAACAATAACATTAATAAGTGCATATAGACAGCTGTACCTACCAGAAATAAGACCAAAATGAACTCAAAAAACAAACCACACCAGTGGAATCCAAACATAAATAAGATATACAACAAAAGAAAAAAAAAAACATAGCCACGATTAGGAAGTGCTACACCCAGCATTATAAAAAAAAACATTGTCAGTCATCTAAACAAACAAGAAATAAGGCACATTAAGTCTACTAAAGCCAAATTTGAGATAAAGATAGCCTCCTAAGCAAACAACAACCACAAGGCTTACTTTAGCTGTGTCCAAAACCTCAAAGGCAGCCCACAGCAGTGTGCAGAACTGATTGCATATAGAGCCACCTACACAAAGCTGGAAGATATGCCAAATCTGCTGGTTGACAAATTCAGCTCCAGTTGAACTCGCTCTCTTCCCTTGCTGCCACCAGTAAATATCATCAAGCAAACCCCTCCAACTTTCACTAGGGAGCAGGTCCTGGAGTCATCTCTAAGGCCAAACATACATACTGCATTAATGGGCACCAATAATATCCTAGGATGCCTGCTAAATAGCCTGGAACATGACCTATCAGGAACACTGGAGTCACTGCTTAACTATAGCCTCCAGGCAGACTTTGTGTTATGCAACTGGAGAACTGCACCAGTCATCCCTCTGAACAAGGGCGTACATTCAGTGGACCCCAGGAACTACAGAGCTAGAAGTCTGACTAGTCTCATAAGCAAAGCCATAAAAAGAATTGTAATGGAAATGATAAAATCAGGACATTGAAAAATCTACAAATAACGCATCCAACTCAGTTTTGTCAAGGGAAGATCATGACAACTCAGCCTGCTGGACTTCTCTGAGAAAGTCACCAAGGCAATGGATGATGGCAAAATGGTACACAATGCCCACATTAACTTGGCTAAGATATTTAATACAAAAACAAACTCACAGATATAGGCATAAACCCTTATGTTACACGCTGGATAGCCAGCTAGATCCATGAAGTTAGGATTGGGGAGGCCACCTCCACAAACATAATGGTCACTAGCGGGGTCCCCCAGGACTCTGAGGTGGGTCCACTCCTTTCTGGCATTTAGTTCTCAGAAGTCAAGGTAAATGTCAAGGGTCTCTGGCTGATCAAGCTTGAAAAAGACTGCAAACTAAGAGCAGTCATAGAATCCCCCCAAGACACTAACATCCTACAGGAAGTACTAACACAGACAAATGACTGGTGCCAAAGCCACAGCTTAAACCTCAATGCCAAGAAATGCATAATAGTACCCTTTTGGAAGTCAGCCACCCTAGGATATCTCATCAATAGCACACCTCTAAGAGTAGAGCCATTAGTCAGGGATTTGGGTACACATGCAGATAGTAACTTGACTTTTGACAGACATGTAGCTAAGGTAGTAAGGAAATCATTCTATATTGCCTACCTTGTAAGCAAGAACATGGCATCTAGGTCCAAGGAAACCATTTTTCCACTTTATTTGGCCCTCATTGGCATGTACTTGACCAGGCACATGCAACACCTTGAATGACGCAGAGGTTCCTCACAAAAAGAATATAGGGCATAAACAGCATATCCTATGCAGATTGTCTCAAAGCCTTCTGTGATTTAATGCAGGAGGAAGATGTAGATCAGTTTCATTTAGAGCTTTGTCAGCAACAGATAAACTGGTTTTGTTTAAAGCTTCTTCAGTAACTGGTTTATATGCTTGTTTCTCCTGCATTAAAACACTTTTTTTTACATTTATGTGCTGGAGTTTGTGACTTGTTTGGATCTTCTGTGCATCTGCATTGTTTGTTTATTTTTGGCCTGGACATGCATTAAAGATTATTTTATGGATGCACTACCATACATTGAGATTATCCATTTATGACAACAAGTTACTAGGCATCAAAACTAAAAAGCTAGCTAAGGACTACAAAGATTTTATGGGTGGTAATATTTTTGAATGGCTGAGATCTACTGACTCTGTACAGAAACAAAATGTGAGAAATGCTGACACTATTGTATCTCAGCAAGGACATGCCCATCATCATAGCAGCGTTTCTGATAAAAATACTAAAGCAGTTACATTAGAACTCATGAGAATAAGCAAACAAAAGATGATACTTCCCATACTGATCTACCTTAGGATAGTACAGTCATTCAGAAGACCAATTTGAGCTCCAAAATTCATGAATTAAATATTATAAATCCATAGATGAATGTAACTGACAATAACACAAGCGATAGATCTAAAAATTCTACCAAGAGCACTTCATTGTTTTCACTTTTTTTCAGTGTTACCAGTCTTAATGAAAAAGATTCATAGTTTCATAGTTTAGTACTAGGCTATCTGCAGTGAGGCATTTGCAAGCCTAGCCCTAGAGATGTGGCTTTCGCCACCCCATGTAGTGGTACTAAGGTGTATAGAATAAATTTAGAATACTGTGCCTTTGTCTAGTAGTGACATATTGAAGACCCCCTTACTTATTAAAATTAATTTACTGCGCCTCTGTTAAGTAGCGATACAGGGGTGACCCCCGGGGTAAACCTACGATCTCCCATCCACTCGTCAAGATTTCTCTTGAAGAGAGTCAGTGAGGGGCTCTGCCTAACATAGACTGGGATTTTGTTCCAGAGTATGGGAAGCCTCTGAGTTATGAATCTGTCCCTCCAGCATGTTCTATTCATGTTTGTACTGAGGTTTAAATCTTTGGCTCTCATGGTTCTTATGGATTTTAATTTTTTGAGGTGGAGCATGTTCATCAATTCCTGGTTGGACATGGCCTTATACGTCAGGCACAGATCACCTCTGAACAGGTGGCATGCTACTGAATACAGCTGGAGTTTCTTTAGCCTGGCAGCATATGACATATGTTGGAAACCCTTGATCCTCTTGGTGAGGTACTTCTGGGGTCTCTCCAGCTGTTGTAAGTGCCGGGTGAGGTACATACCAAATGGGGCATTGTACTCAATCATGGGCCTGATGAGGGAGGAGTACAGGGGCACGATGACCTCCTTTGATCTGGATGTGAACCCCTTCATGATAAGGTGGGCAAGGTAGAAAGTCTTTCTAACCACTTTGGCAACGTGGGTGTCAAATGAGAGGTCACTATCAACTTAGGTCCCCAGGTCTCTCATTACTTTTTCGGTACTCAGTGGGTTACTGTCTATGTGATAATTTGTGGGTATTTTGTTTTTCCCAAAGGGGATGACTATACATTTCTTGGCATTCAGTTTAACGCCGTGATTCCGGCACCAGTTGTCCGTTTCGGTGAGGCCTTTCTGTAGGATGTATGTGTCAGCTGGTGTATCGACTATGGCGCCTAGTTTGCAGTCATCTGCGAACTTTGGCAGCCACAACCCTCCCATGTTTGCTTTCACATCTGAGAAGTAAATGCCGAACAAGAGGGGTCCCAGGACAGAGCCCTGTGGGACACCACTTGTGACTGGCTTTGAGTCTGACATGGCTCCCGCAATCTTGACTTTATGGGCTCTGTTCTTTAGCCAGTTTGCAACCCATCTTGTGACATATGGATTTACTTTTAAGCTGTTTAGCTTTTCTATGATCCCCGAGTGGGGTATTGTATCGAAGGCTTTAGCCAAGTCCAGGTAGGCTGTATGGACTGCCTTGCCCTCATCAATGGCTCTAGTGACTGTTTCGAAAAAGTCAACCAGGTTTAAAAGGCAGGATCTGCCTTTTACAAAGCCGAACTGGGTGGGATCAAGTGTCTGTAGGTCCCCAATGTCGTTGTTTATGAGTTCCATAATAATTCTTTCCATAGCTTTGCAAACCAGGCTGGTCAAGCTTATGGGGCGGTAGTTCCCAGGGTCTGTAGTGGAGCCTCCCTTGTGGAGTGGGACCACTGTTGCTGTACGCCAGTGTTCAGGTACATATCCTGTAGAAAGGCTAAGGTTAAATAACATTTTTATATGCGGGTTTAGCTCCTCTTGGAATTCATGTATCACGCAGCCGGGGATACCATCAGGTCCCATAGATGCTGTGTTTTTTTGCTTTGTTGAGGGCGGTTCTCACCTGGATATCAGAGATGACAGGGAGGTTACATTCAGCTGGGATGAGTATTTATTCTTTTGGAGGTGAGGGAGGGGAGAAATTTGCACTGAACCTGTCTGCCAGAATGTTGGCAATATCTGTGGGTTCGGTAAATTTTTTGTCGTTGTGTACTAACTCTGAGCATATCTGAGTGTTTCCGCCCAGGTTTCTAACATAACTGAAGAATGCCTTGTGGTTATCTTTAGTGTCCTTGGCGATTTTTCTCTCAAAGTTAGCCTTGGATATTTTTATGAGAGAACGTAGCTTTTTACTAGTGCTGATCAGAGATGCCTTCCTTTATGGGATTTTGCTCTGTCTTGCAGTAGCTTCCTTCTTTTGTTATACAATTTGTTTATGGCTGGGGTCCACCAGACAGGACGCTTTCCTTTGGTGGAGAGGGTCTTGGTTTTATTTGGGATTGCACGATCCATGCATTCTTGGAGGTGTCCGTAGAAAGCATTTGTGTAGGATTCAGCATTTTGGGATGTGGTTTCCATTGGCCCTGAGGGCTTAAAGGATACCATCTCAGTCTTGAGAAGTGTAAAGTCAGCTTTTGAGAAGTTTCTCACTGTAGTCTTTTGTGCTGGGGGTGGAGGTGGTAAATGTATATCCAGAGTGATTAGTTTGTGGTCAGATCTCACCAGTGAGGGCAATACTTCTGGTGTGGAGCATTTTGTCCCCATGTTTGTGATGATCAGGTCTAGTATATTATCCCCCCTTGTGGGAGAGGTGACTAGCTGTTCCATTGCATTTGAGTTTATGAATTCCAGGAACCTTTGGGCTAGGGTGTTAGGGCTAGAATAGTGCACCCAGTCTATGTTAGGGTAGTTGAAGTCTCCCAATATGATGGTATTTGGTGAGACATTCATATCTTCCAATGTCTTCAGGAAGGCTGAGTGGGGTTCTTGAGATTGGGAGGGTGGTCTGTAACATGCAACCAGTTGTATAGCAGTTTTGCCTATGGTTATCTGCACCTGGATGGTCTCCGATGCTTCATGAGTTGCCACTAACCTAGAGGTGTGGGTATCCTTGATGAATATGGACACTCCCCCTCCCTTTGTGGTTCGGCCCGGGTTTTGGGGCCGAAAAGCATGATAGAGCCTTGAACCAGGTCTCTGTTACAGCGCAGACATCGATGTTCTCCATACTGAGGAGTGCTTCGAGAGCCTGCATCTTGAGATTTAGACTTCTGGCGTTGAGCAGCATTACCCTTAATTTTTTTCAATTTTTGTTTTCTAAGGAGGTGGGTTCGTCTTTTGAGCCTTGCCTAAAAAAGGCACTATGGGGGTGGCAAGAGCCTTAGCCAATATCCAGAAGCCCAGTGGTGACAGGTGCAAGCCGTCCGTGGCTTGTCCAGCATGTCATCCCAAGCAGACAGACATTGGATCCCCCTAGAATGACACCAGTAATTGAGCCAATTATTAAAGCTGATCATCTTGTCTTTGTATTGTGGGATCATTCTTGGTGAGGGCAGGATGCTGCTCAGGGTTTGGGTCATACCAGCCTGGGCTACATAATCAGAGAGCTCCTCAATGTCTCTTTTCATGTAGTCCAAGGAGGTACGTGTCTCAGGTCATTCACGCCGGCATGGACAATGACGGAGTCATATTTGTACGTGCTTTTGAGTGACCTGAGTGCGTGTGTTATATGCTGGATCCTAGCCCCCGATAGGCAGCTTACCATTACCCTCTCCTTGCTCAGCCTGGTAAGTGGGACGTCAGTGTGTCTGACTATAGAGTCACCTATCACTAGTGTATCAGGCATAGTGTTTGGCCTTAAGGGCTGTGATTTATTGACACACCGATTTATTGAAGTATGTGTTGCATGTGTTTTGTTTTGAGGTGGTGGATTTTTGGGTGTCTGCTTTGGGAGCCTCTGTTGTTTTGGTAAGTTTTTTAATAAAGCCTCAGAGTATGTTTTTGTGTTATTATGTGCTTGATTTGCAGTTGGGGTAGGTCTATGTGTGTGACTGGGTTTGTTGTGTGTGTGGTTACCTTCTCCTCCTGTCTGGTCTTGCCAGTCCTGAGTTGAGAGAGTTCAGCCTCCAGTTTGGCTATATAGTTGCATCTCTCACATGTATTTGTGTTTGTTGGGAGGAGGAGAGGCTTGTCTGTGTACATGAGACAATTATAGCATTGTCTCAAGATTCCCAGATTAACCAACTGAGAAGGAGAAGATGCTAGCAATCTACCACTCGACATGCTAGAATATTATAAGAGAGTGCTGTGCCTTTAAGGGAAGTGGTTGGGGTGGTATGTGGATGCAGTGCTACTTGAGTTTGAGAGTGCTTGCTTAGAAGAGTAGCTTAGAGAACAAGTGCTATGCTTATAATATAACGAGTAGACTGGTTATTCTAAGAGAAGAGCTTTCTAAGGGAAAATTTGAAGAGCAGACTTGGCGGAGCCAGGAAAAGTTTAACCCTGTTTAACTGGCGCAAAGCCGCACTAATGCGAATTTTAAACAGGGAACTTGAAAAGAGCTAGAAATGGTCCAAAACAACCAATTACTACAGCTCTTGTGCTGAGGTCACTTCTTTCAGGGACAGATAGGCTGCTCAAGGCTCCCCACTCCCACTGGTGAGCAAAGAAACTTCCTTCTTATCCAAGTAAGGTAATGGACAACACAGGAACTACACCACAGCCCAGAATACAGCAAAGCCTGTAAACTGGTCTAAACTAGTCGAGGAGAGGCGGGAAAACAAGGATTATTTTTTTTTTTTTTTTTGTTTTTAGATAGAAAACATACAGAAATACAGAAGGCAGCAATAAATCAATTACACAGGCTAGCACACTTTAGTGGGCAGACTCAATAGTTAAATTAAACAAACAAACACAGATTTTCGATTAATATTCGACCAGGTAAACTTTTAACTGCAGACAGGGCCGGCCTTAGCCGAAATGGCGCCCTAGGCGAAGTAGTGCTCAGGTGCCCCTTAAGCTCCACCCACACCACACTCATGAAACACCCTTATTTGAGCCACGCCCACTGGGTCATTCCCCAATAAGGCCACTCCAGTCATTTCCTTAAATTATTTAAATGCATAAGAAAAAGATACCTTGTTATGTAGTTATACTGCAGCTACCATTGCATATGTATTTTCTACTTTAAATACAAGAGCCAGATCACGGTCAAATAGGGTTCTAGGAAGGGTACTAGACCACCCCAGAGCAGCCCCTCCTGCAGCAAACCCTGCCCCCTCCTCAGCCATTCCACTGTTCCATTATTTGGTTATCTCACCAGTTACCATGCATATGTTCCATTATGTGCTTCTACAATGATTACAGATATTGAAACAAAATAGCACAAACACAGATAGCCACTTGCTAAACAAACAATACAGTCTCACAATGAAAACAGACTTAGCATGAGCAGTAAACTTGTCTGCCCTTTGAAACTCTCATTCATTGAAATGGCAAAACTCATATTCATTGAAACAGCATGAAAACCCACATTCATAGAAATGCATCTGGTTGCTGGAGAATTAAGTTTACCTTTGGGCTGTTTTCAAAACAGACTCCTTGCACATTTTTTAGGGACATGCATACATGTATTTATCATTTAATTCACTTTCCTGATTGTATTGAATTATATTCCTTGTATAATACAGCACCACTTGTTAGAATATGTTTTAAATTTGTAGTATAAACATTCTTTTAAGCAACGAGACAAAATTTATGAACCAAACACTACCCATTTCAAAAAATTTCAACAATAAAAGGCCACTCAAGACTTCTGTCATTACAATCCACCAATATTACTGCACACGCACAATCTCTGCAGAAGTAAAATCCTCTGAATTCCACATTAAAGAAATCTGTAACTAATGAATACTACTGGCAAACAACTTTACATATCAATGTTATCTACAAATTCAGTGCCTGCTGCCCTTGAAAAAATTAATTGCCTATATTACAATAAAAATTTGTTAAGTTGGTAATATTGCAATAGGAAGTGACTAAAGTTCACAATCACTAGGTATCTCATACAAAAGGCCATACTCAGGAGTATAGAACCCCTATCCCCCTTATAATGCATCAAATAATCAACAATAATATGGGCACTGCATATCAGCACTTCATCTACATGGTGTGGGAGTGGAATCCACAGGCTTCTGCACCAAAGGCAATTATGCTATTAACACTGCTTTCAGATTTTACATCACAGTGTGCATTTTGATAAACAAAAAACAGCTAGTTGCACACTGAAAACATTTACACTTCTTACAGTGTGTTAAATGTGTAGTTTTGAACATGTTTCCAGTAAGTAATGAAACAAAATGTATGACCCAATAATAACAAACCTGCCCATTTCAGAACATTTTAACCATAAAAGGCCCCTCAAACAGGATCAGTCAATAAGCACAATCTCTGTAGAAGTAAACATAATCTGAATAATTCTACATTAGAGAGATTTGTAACTAATGAAGATGCTATTACTGACAAAGAACTTTACATTTCACTGTTCCATCTACAAATTTAGTGCTTGCTGCCCTTGAAGAATTAATTGCCTATGTTGCATTAAAGAAAAAATGGTAGAAACATACAAGTTCATAGTAACTAGGCATCTTAAACAAAGGATGGCACACTAAGGAATGCAAAACCCCTATACCCTCTTAAAATGCAACAAATAAATAAGCAACTAGGACATTACATACCATGCCTCCATACTGCTCAAACTCTTAGCACAAGAAATCTGAACGAAGTCTAAAATATCGGGGGGGGGGGGGTCAAAGGCCACCCAAACAGGGACAGATTATAAATATTGTTCTTAGACATAGAAAGTTGCTAGAATAACAGCATCTGTCTTAGCATTCATTTTCTGAAGGAAATGAGGGCTGAAACTCAAATGTTTGGCATTTACTTATTTCAATCCTCCGTGATTTGCCAGAAAACCATAACTTTTATGAGGATTAGGCCAAAAATATAAGGCAAAAATCTGGACAGTTGAGAGGTATGTATACCTCTCAACCTTAGTGCAAAAAATCTGGACAGAGCCTGAAATAATGTGGATACAACGGCCAAAAAAATAGGGATAGTTTTGCTTGCATTGCTATTTAGTGACCTCAGTACTCCCTGGTTTGCCAGAAAACCTCAAATTATGAGAAACAGACAAGCTTCCCCCTTTCCTGGCACAACAGTAAACTCTTAGAGGACAATATGTATTTATGGAGGACTCTTCCTTCATAAAAATAAGACATTCATTTGCCAGTATCGGACCACTTTTCATGAGTGGTTTCTCATGCCTACCATATATAATGGTTCTTTATCAGATGACAGCGTTGATAAAAAAGAATGTGCTCCATTGATGGACATGTTTATGAGCAACTAAGAACTAAGTGACTTACTCATTCTCAAACAAAAATAAACTGACAACAGAAATATAAAAAAGACTACAGTCTCAACTCAGCTGAAGCTGATCAACATAAAACAGTCTCCAGGATACATACAGACACACATATATTACTACAACTTACTATATCAGATTACTTTTAATTTCTGCAGCTCATGTCACACCAACTACTCTATTATTACATACACATACTGTTGCTTCAGACCGAGCCATGAATGACACGGATACACCTTTGCCAAGTGTCACAAATCACATTAAAAATACTGCATATTTAAAATTCCACATTGCAATACCAAAAGCAGTCCTACATGATGGTTAAGAGATTAGTGGCATAAACTATAGTAATTGGAGATGTACTAAAGAATTATTTAGTACAGTAATTATAAACACTATAGAAAATGATTCATTTTAGTAAAGAAGCAGCTTCATAGAAAAACTGTTTATATGGTATAAATACAACTGACTGGCTGCTTACAGTGCTAAAACACTAAGCCCTACAATGACAGTCTAAAGTTTCAAGTATTTAACAAATGCAATAGAGTTAAGGTTTAGTATTGAAATTCTAAGCATCCATTTTACAATCAGCTTCTGCTTTACAGCTAAATGCACTACTGTTACAGTATAGCACAGGAGACTTAACTGTAAACTTACATCTGCATCATACTGAGAATTTTCAACAAAATTACCAAGAACAATTCCAGAAATAGTCAGGGGCATGCGGCATCTTTAATATATAGTACAATTAATCTGAGGCATCTTCAGATCAAATTCACATGTGAATTAATTTATCATGTAAATGAAATCTGCAATTTTAAGTGTAGCATATGGTCTGTAAAACTCACCATTTTTGAAAAGGATTAAGAGGAAGAGAGCTAAAATTAGAGTAAAAATCAGGGACAGTTGAATGGTATACTGAGAAGCTTGCAAGTAGTTACAGCAGTTACACAGTGAATACTGAACAGCCTAAAATATGAAACTACAGAGAAAAACATCTACTCTACACACTATTTCTAATTCTTACCAACAGCTACTTTAACCTCTTTGCTAGTTGTATATTCTCAAACACATTCGTTTAACTTTCACCTGATGTAAACCCAAAAAATACCTGAAGAAAGCTCTACAATTGAAATACTACATAGACAATTACTCACAGTTTGAAAACACTTCCCTCATGAAGACACTCTTCTAGTGTACCCAGCGAATCTTACAGCACCATCTACAGGATTAAACTTGTTGAGTCCTCCACTGCCTTTCTGTATTGTAACAGTCTACTGAAAAATTATCGGCTTTTGCTATCCCACTAAGAAAACCTTCTGATCTACTCTTTTGGAGCTGCTGATCTTTTTTTTAGGAAGTACGTTTTATTCCAGTCATCAAACTTTATCTGTCATTTTCCCTTAACTACTGAAGTTCTGAACCAACATTCATGCCACAGAACAAATTCAGGCAAGCTACAGATGAAAAAAAAGAACCGGTCCTGGACTGCATTAGAAGCCAGTTCAACACACACACACACACACACACACACACACACACACACACACACACACACACACACACACACACACACACACACACACACCTTCTCTTTCATACAGTAACTAACGACTACTTTGAATTCCACACACTCCAATTCTGCTCTCATACATACTACTAGATTAAATTATGCACACACCTACCTTCTCTGTTCTGCCACAGCAGCACACACATACAGCGACTCTCTCACAAATACATACTACTAGATTAAATTATGCACACACCTACCTTCTCTGTTCTGCCACAGCAGCACACACATACAGCGACTCTCTCACAAAGCAACACACACACACACACACCTACTCTCTTGCACAGCAACAAAGACTCTCAAAGGAATGAACGGCTAGTTTAAATTCCATACACACACACACACACCTACTCTCACACAGTAACACACACACTTTATATCTCATACAAACAGAACAACAAATTTAAATTCCATACACATACATACCCACACACATTCTCATACAGAAATAAACAGTTTAAATTACACATAAACGCACATACACTTACCGTCTTTATAACCCAAACGGCCACACGTGGAGACACAGACAAAAACTCCTCTTTTGAACTGCAGCCTGGCTTAAATTCCGCGCGGGACTGCAGATTGCTTTTGTATGACGTTTGCATGTGACGCACGCACGCAGGTTTCGCTTTAAAAGAGAAGATTCTTACACTGTAAACTAGTTTTTTTTTTTAGCCTCCTGGCTAACCTACAGCTGTAAGTGGGAGGGTACTAGCCTCGCCTCCCCCACCCTCCAGTTTCAGCGCCAAGAAGAGCGCAAACTTAAACAAAAATAAGTAAATAAAAAAAAAATAAGTAAATAAATGCACAATGTGCCCTTTACAAGGCTGGCCTGTACGGTGCCCTAGGCGGTCGCCTAGTTCGCCTATGCCATGTGATGGATATTAAATGCTTTGGAAGAAATATCTTTCTTAAGGATACTTGTGGTAATACAAATGACATTGATTAAACTTATGCAGCAAATATTTTAAAGAAGCCTGGCACCTTTATTCCTGCTTTTCATCCAGAAAAACAGATGTTTGTAAAACCATGTGAGAATGAGGTATCTGAACTTCATAATGGGAACAACCGGAAGGATTTCTATAATTTAAATTCTGAAGAGAGACAATTAAAGGAACTGATGAATCATAACAAGATCATGATTAGGCCTGCTGACAAGGGCGGTGAGATTGTAATCTTGGCTAGATCCATGTACCATAATAGGATGTTAGAAATGCTTGAGGATGAGAAAACGTATACTGTAATCCAAATGTGAAGTAAATAAAATGATGCATCAAGTGAAGGACAGCTTATTTGATTTACTGATGACTTGCACCAGCTCACAAGAACTATTTGATTATGTATTGATTGCACACCCTCTGATACCCACTATTAACAGTCTAACTAAAATACATAAGGGTAACTGAAACCCACCAAGGCATGCCATAGTATCTGCTGGAGGATGGCTCACCGAACCTGCCTCTATTTTAGTGGAGCATAAACTGAAGTTAGCAATCCTCAAAGCAGTCACTGTATTGCCTGACACTTCACACTTTCTTAGAACATTATTTGACTGTTACAAGTCTTTGGATAAGACAACCTATATAGCAATGGTGACAATGGACATTAAGAGCCTTTTCACTCTGATCCCCAATGATTTTGGAGTTGAGGTGGTCCGACAGTGCTTAAGAAGTGAAAAGATCTTTAACTACTGCACTATTTCCTTGATTTGTTCTCTAGTAGAGCTAATTTCGGACAACAATGTTTTTACATATTGTGCCAACATTTATTCTAATATAGTTATTGCCCAATGGGAATCCACTTATGTGTTCAACATGACGAATCAGTGGTTGAAGTACATACTCTATTGCAAGAGATTTGTGGATGACATTTTTTTCTGTGAAGTGGTGATACACAAGAATTTACAAAGTTTATAGACTACTTGAGCAATACAACAACTTGTCTACAGTTTGAGGCTAGTAGCTCCAGCAGAAAAATGAACTTTGTGGATAGATAGGCACAGATGGTAGCCTTGATATATCCTTACACAAAAAAGATGGCTGGAGGAACCACTTGCAACATAGAACGAGCATATATCCCAAGCATATCTATCCGCATGTCATCAAAGGGCAACTCATAAGAATCTCCACGATCTGCATCAATGAGCAGGATGATATACAAGCATCACAGGTGATGCACTTAAGCTGTCTGGATGAAAAATACCTGAATAACACTGCAGTAGGTTATCGTACTGATGATACTAAAACTGACATAACTTCTATGGGAGCCATTCTGTTTTATCACACTTGGAAAAGCGGCAGCATTTTCTACATGATAACAAAGACAACTTACCACTGAGTTTCCTATATCTCTCAATATGATTACTACAGTTTATTACAACAGTTCCAGAAGTTAACTGAATCCTGATCAATCTCACTATAAGAAGATGTCTTCTTCCAGGAAATCATCCAAGCATTCACTTTGAAAATAGTAAGATAAAAAAACAAACACAAAGTCAATTGTCAAATTCCAGAAGAAATATCAATATTCTATATGTGTAGATTACATATAATGACTTTGTGTGGTATTAATACGAAAAGTGGAACATGACAAATCTTTGCAGTAAAGTATTGAAAAAATATTACCGCAACTGTCATCCTACACCATAACTATTCAAAAAGGAATTCATTATGTGCCAAGCAATTTTAGGCATCAGCTCATGTCCCTGAAAACTTTTCAATGATTTCTGCAATAAAGATCTTTATCTTCATCAATTTTTTTTTTCGTTTCTTTAGGTTTAGCATTTCCCAAGAATAGTGACCAAGTATGCTTTTAAATTAACAGCTACATCACACAAGAGCCTTCAGTCCATGTGAAAAGCCTAGAAGCCTAGGGCTTTACGCAAAGCAATACTGAAAGCAAATGTAGAAACTGATTTTACATCAAGTAAATGAGAGTTTAATGCCTTTGGTAAGGGCTTAAAATGGCAGGAACTGGTTGTTTATACCTGGAATTCTAAATTTAAATAAACAGACTCTGTTCCACACCTGCTGGAAAATGTGCAGTATGCTCATGTTTTAAGTTTTTCTCCATTGCTAAGTGAAGAGAACAGAATATTGCATTTTGTTGCTGTCACCACTAGTTTAAGTTTGAATGCAGACTGAATACCACAGGCTAGGTAGTCTATGGTATGCTGTAAGGCTAATAGCCTGGGTCTCTTTGTATTCCTTTTGAATCGACTTTCTAGGCTTCAGAACATGAAAAGAAGGCATAGCTGATAACACATCTGGTTCCGCAGGAGGTCACAGATTCAAATCCCGCAGAAAATCAGACACTGTACACCAAAAATGCTAACACCGGATATGCAACCACGAGATAGAACAGTACAGTTAATTAGGCCAAGTCTTTGAAAAAGACACTAAACTGGGAACACATGCCTGGTGTTCACTGAAAATGCTTGCCTACCTGGCTGCTCTGTTTTCTGAGAAATGCAAGAGAAAGCTTATCATCTTGGTTTTTTTAAGAGCACTTTAGTGGGAGATAATGAGTAAAAAAGTGTCTGCTGTTGGCCAGTGAAATTAGAACTATAGTGTACGGTGGCACCAGGATATTATGAAAGTGAAAGGGGTCAGAAGTCTAAATGGGACTGTCATGGTATAATATTTCACTAGTCAAGAATGGAGGAGAGTTTTGCAACTGAATGCTGTTGAAGTAACCAACAATTTGGAAACCATATGTACTAGTTGATAAATATGACTGTCTTGTTTGAGGTATACAAGTGGCGACACACACACACACACACACACACACACACACACACACACACACACATTTAGGCTGCGGTAGCACTGTCGCCTCCTAGCAAGGCGTTGTCACCTCCTAGCAAGACGTTGTCCTGTTCGATTCTCAGCTAGAGGAGCGTCTGCTGCGTGGAGGCATGCGTGAATGAGGTGTGCCTTTTCTGAAGCTTGTGCGGCAGGCTGGTAAGCCAAAAAACAAGCACAAGAGTACACTAAAAAGCAAACACAAGAGTAACCAAAAAAAAAACCACAAGAGGCTGTTAACCGGCATGTAAAAATCGACTAACAATCATTAGCGGACCGGAGTTCCGCTGTGGCGACCATTAACCGGGAAAAAACGAAAAAAACAAACAAACTTCCTCACTAGAGACCAATATTCTACATAGACAGCCCTTCAAAGTAAATTAGCAAAACATGCGCTGATCGAAAAAAGCGACATACAAGTACTGTCCCATTCACGCGCAGTGGAGGATAACGTGGGTTTCAGCATACAACTATAACAAAAACTTACCAATAACAAATAAAATATTAATTTTAGCGTGCCCCTAGCTTCCGACTCGAGAATAAGGATGCCAATTGCACAAACAAAACCAAACGGAGCACACAAATATAAATCAACATCAAAACTACAGAAATAATAAACTAAAAACTCGGCAGCAATACTACAAATTAAACAAAGCGTGCCACACTTCTAAGCATTAAGTCTACTAATGTGTGCATAACGACAAAATATCATGGCTGGGGACACACGGACTGTAAAATTACACTCATAACTTACCTTATTTACTGAAGTCTTCCAACGCTCGAGAAAAGGCAGACAATCCCAACTTCCAGCAAGTCCTTCACACAAAATGAAGCCGATAGCATTCACTTTACTAGAAAAGAAGTTCCACACAGCAGCTACTCCGTTTTATTAGGGTAATAGTGGGCTGGCCAAGGCAGCGATTACATCACAATGTGGGAGGATCACAGGGGCTTCAATGCAGCATGCAAATAAGGCACTCACTTTGGGGGTGGAAACCTCCAGGGATCGACTCAAGGAGCTGTGGCAGATGTGACATCATTATTTAAGAGCCGAGTAGACATTTTTATTTATGGTTTGAAAACGGAAACTCAAATAGTATGGAGAGTTAGGAAGCTCAGGTGTAAAACAGTTTAGATCAGTTTATTTTAAAGCTGCAGTTATTTTTTTTTTTTGCCTGTAGCACATAAGGGGGACTTAAGGAAACAGCAGATAGAGCTATTGGATTTAATATCCCATTGTTTTCCTTTAAATAAAAATAAATAAATAAAAATGAGGCATTGGACATGAATTGACTGCATTCAACAAGTAATGGCAAGTATCTCCACTACATACTAACACATGCCTAGATATTTTACACTCTTCAAGCCTGGCAAACCTTTTCTGTAATACTCAAAATGCAATAAAACTTTCTCAACTGGCTACAGTTTACTGTTGTTACAGTCTATGAACTGGATTATGCTAATTTTCACAAACACAATCCATCATAAATTCCACAGTAATAATGGACTATCAAATGATAACTAGCTCTTGAAGCAGTCATCTCAGAGATGGTTTGAAAAAAACAAATCTCTATACATGCACGCACACACACACGCACATATATGTATATACACACATACAAAATATACAACTCTGGATTAATAGGCTAGTGGGTACATCTTGTACTAATAAACCAGGGGTGATTTTCATAAACATCAAAAGATCTGCCACTCAACAAATGCATTATCCACCCATAACTACATTTCCAATACCAACTTTTTCCTATTCATTGTCAAAGGATACTACAATCTAAGTTGGCATTTGTCAGGTGCGCAATACAAAGATACTCATTTGTAACAGGACAACAGTATCTCATGGGGTGCACACAAAGTCACTCCCACAATAAATACACCTAACAACAATCAGGAGGTTACCAGTTCTCCACTGGATGTTGCAAAAACCCATATGGACAGAATAATATATGCAGTCAGGCTCTGCATCAAAGTTACCCTAGCTGAAACTGAACCAGAGAACCTAGAGCTGAAAGGCAGCAAAAAAAAAAAAAAAAAAAAACACTATGCCAAGTAATGATCTACTGAAACTGAATTTCTAATTATTAAACAGCAACAAATTTGCCACTGGCATTCATCATGCAAAGTACATCAAAGTGTCACAGAACATATTCTGCTCAGCAGAATCAAAGGAACCAAAATGGTCGCAAAGCTGTTTGCCAAATGATTACTATATAAAGCAATCCAAAACAAAGAGAGTGAGAATGTCACACAGAAAAAGCAAACAATCAGTAAAAACTAAATGAAAACTCCAGCCAAGCTATAACTTCCACTGAGTGACCTCTCAAACCTCGTATCTGAGGCACATGGGATATATGCAAATGACCCTTATGAACATCAGGTGTTCAGTTATATGGCGATTCTGAATGCCTTTTCTTTTTAAGTCCTTTTAATGGACAATTTCAAGCCAGTAAAGCCAAGTCAGCGGGGACCAAGTGCCTTGAACTGTTCTTTCCAGATAGTGCTCCCCCCCAACCCAATCTGGGAAACGTCCATGTTCACTATGGCTGAGGCCAGAGACTGAATGAAAGTGCGGCCCCATAAATTCTTCTGACTTCATCCACCGGGTTAGATCCTACTTGCAGCAGTTTGTTATCAAAACTGGATGGGACATCAGGTGTGTCAGTATGGACCACTGCGCCGCTTACAGCCACTGAAGCGGTCTCATATAAAATCTTGCTAGGGCACTAGGGTTATGGTAGCTGCCATAGATCCTAGGGCTTGGAGGACGAGAAGAGCAGGGTGATGGACTGTACTTGCATCCTTATTTTTTGTCATCTATGCAGTGGGAGAGAAGCTACACAAGAAACTGTATTGAGTCGTGCTCCTATAAAAAGTCTAGATATTGTGATGGGGTCAGCTGGGATTTCTCTCCGTTGATCGTAATGCTCAAGGACTGAAAAAGATTTAGTATGAAGTCTGTGGCTTGATACAGTAGACGCCTGGAGGGGGCGGTGAGGAGCCAGTTGTCTAGGTATGGAAACACTCACAATCCGTGAAGTCTCAAGTGAGCTGTTACAGCTGCCATGCATTTGGTGAACACGCTGGGGACTGTGGTGACACCGAAGGGTAGCACTCTGAACTGGAAAGGACTGGCTCCCAGCTGGAAGCGGAGGACCCTTCAGGAGCATTTGTCCATCTTTATATGTGGTAATATGTGTCCTGAAAGTTTATAGACCACATCCAATTGTTCTCCTCTAGAAAAGGAAGGATAGACGGAACCATGACCATCCGGAATTTTGTTTGTTGAACGAACTTGTTCAGAAGGCCGAGATCTAAAATTGGTCTCAGTCCCCTGTCTTTTCTGGCACTACAAAGAACCTTGAGTAAAATCCAGATCCTCTTTGGTTTGGTGGAACTTCTTGGATGACTTTTTTTCTAGCAGCTTTTGAATCTCTACGGCTGCTCGGTCCCTTGTGGAACATTGGGGACTCTCTTCAGTGACTTTGGCAAAAGATCAAAGGGGATGCAGTAACCTCTGGGTACAATTCACTGCACCCATGAATCTGAAGTTATTAGTAGCCAGGCTGACTTTGCCAAAAGAGTAAAGGGGATGCAGTAACCTCTGGTTATAATTCTCTGCACCCAAGAATCTGAAGTTATTAGTAGCCAGGCTGTCTGGTGCAGTGAAAATCTTCCCCTGACTGCTTCCACAGGTAAGCAATCGGGCCTCCATTCAGGAGCTCCGACTGGAGAAGGAGTCTCTGGAGCCCTGATTTCGCAGACCTCCTCTGTCATGGGGGGTATCTTCCACTAGAACTCCTCCCTCTCCTCCAAGGGGAATATTCATCATGTGTATCCTGAAAAGGCCCTTGGGACTTTTTGAACAACATTTTTCCACTCTTCTGATCCCTAGAAGAGTATCGTTGATGAGTAGAGAAATGAATGCTCACAACAGAAAGGGTCTTTCCATTCTTCTCACAGCTGGCTAGTGTGTCCTTAACTTTGGGGCCAAATAAGGAAGATTCGTCAAAAGGATCATTGACGAAGGAAGACTTGAAGGGTTCAGCATAGTCACACAAGAGCATCCAGGCGTGGCGTCTTATGGCAATGCCTGTACCCATTGCCCTAGTCATACCCTAGGCTGCATGCGTAATGAAGCACATGGACAAATTAGAAATAGACTCCAGGCTGGCAAGCTAAGAGGCAACTTTATCCTGTACCTCGTCAGACACAGCTTAGGTGAGGTTATCGGATAGTTCCTTTATCAGATCCCTTCGAAGTCAAGTGAAGTGTGCTATGAAGTTCAAGGACCTAACAGCGTAGGTCGATGACACATAGACCCACTTCCTAAACCTGTCCATCAGAGACTCTCGGTTAGGAGGATGGACAGTGGAACTCTCCTAGGCAAGTTCCTTTTTGGTGGCTGCTGCCACCACCATGGCATCTACTGCGAAGTCCTTTCCTCAGTGTGGCTGATCTTCTTGTGCTCAAAGAATTTTATCTGGTCTCCGGAGAATCAGCTCTTATGGAGTTAGGAGTCTTCCACGCCCACTGCATGATGAGCTCGATAAGGTCATCAGCAGGTAGAGTCATCCAGGAAGTAGAAGGGCGAGCACCAAAAGCCTGCAAGAACACATATTCCTCAGAAGATGGGTTAGAGGGCTTCCAATCACCCCTCTGTTTCCAGGATGTCTCCAAATAAGACATCTTCAGGGGGTGACCAGGTGGAACCCTCCCCTTCATCATAGTCTGTGTCTTCCGTGACAGATTCCTCTGAATCTACATGCTTCCTCTTGCAAGTCTTATTACCTCCTTGGTACTTCATTGGAAATCTCTGAGGAAGATTCCAAAGAAGAGGAACCCTGAACAGGGACATCTTGCCGCTTTGGTGCCTGCTGTCCCAACATAAGAGATGATGACAGCTGCAAACCAGGGGGTACAAAAATATATGACACTTTGATGTAGATGGAGTCAACTGAGAGCCTGCTGAGGCTAAAGCTCTCTCTATTATCTGGAAGGCAGGCCCACCCAAAGAGGGATGGGAGCCCAGAACTGGGAAAGACAATCTCAGAACCAGGGTCACACTCTGCTCTGGAAGACTAACCTCCAAAACAGGAGTCAGGGAAGAATTCGAAACTGACAGGGTCCAAGAGCCAAGGACAGCTCAGAGCAAACAAACAATCAGCACTATACCAGAGCCCCCCGAACTGACAGCCGAGCCCCTGGAACTGACAGACGAACTACAGCCCTGAGAGTCTATCAGTTCTATGGGAGCCAAAGATATCAGAGCTGAATCCGGTACTGAAGATGGACCTTTTGTCGGCAACATAATAGGTAGAGCCAAGGTAACTGAAGTGCTGGGCTCTGAACCTGAAAGGGACGTCAGATGAGGAGAGACAGGAGGAGTCCTGGGAAAAACGACCTCGATTCCAGAGGGGAGGGAGGTTCGAATTGGCGCAAGAAGCCGCCTGGCCACCAAAAGCTGATCCACTAATCTCACTACATCTACCTTGGAAAGACTTCTGGAGGAACAGACTGACATCCCCAAGGAAGACTCTGGCCTTTCCAAAAAGGGGCTGGGAAGCTGATCCAGAAAGGTGTCGATGGAAAGGAAATATCTCATTCTGCCAGGTATACAAGACTTTCGCTTTGGCACCATATGCTGTGGAGCAGATGGAGAAGTTAGAACCGAGGAGGTCAAAGAAAATGGTACCAGTGAAACAGTCGGTGCAGAAACAGTCCTGGCCGGTGCCAAGGTTGTCAAGATCGGTGATGAAATAGTCAGCACCGAGGGGCTCAAGCCTGTCGATGCAAAGTCTAGGAACTTCACTTTTCAGTTCCAAAGAGGTCGACAGAACCGGAGATTTTTGTCTCAGAGTCTGGTGCTGATGTTAAGGTCGGCACTGAGTGGCTTCTCTTTCTAAATCTGACATAGGGCTCAGGCTTTGACAGGGCTTGTAAGACTTCAATAACCTTTTCAAGATCAGTTTATTTCATCGCTCAACCAAGGTTCTAGCACTGAAACCCTGGCAAATCTTACAATTTGTCTCTAAATGAGGCGCACCCAAACAATACACACAGGAAAGATGCTCATCTGAATTTGCCATCTTCCTACCACAATCTTGGCACTGCTTAAAGCCAGAAGTGCCTTTTTTCCTTTCCACCATTTTTATAAGAAAAACATGCGCACACACACACACACACACACACACACACACACACTAAAGGACAGAAGAAAGAAAGAAAAAATTACCAACGATGGTATAAAGAGAGTGGAGAATACCAATAATGGTGAAAGGGAATACTACCCAACAGGTAAAAGGAAAGAAAATTACCAACAGTGGTAAGTGGAAATTACCCTTCTTACCATAAGTTGAGTAGTTTCCGGACATACATGCTCTAAATTAAAAGAACTGTAATTATTTAAAGTAACAAGAGAACAAAATACAAGCGCGAGCAAAAAAAATAAAAAATGTGTATATGTATGTACGTGTGTGTATATATATATATATATATATATATATATATATACACACATATATACGTATATACACACATACATACAAAGCACTTTGCTGGAGAGTATCAAATGACACATCTGGGGTTAGCTATATAATGGCCGAGACAGTTCCAAGGGGTCAGAACAGTCCCATTCATCAAGAATGAATGAAGACTGACATCAGATTATTTGTTTTAGTGCTTACGAAAGAAGAAAAGGTAATTAAAAGGAACCAGAATGAGCAAAGTACTTGGATGCAAATGTCCAACAATATAACAGTTTGCCTTGCTTTAGGAAGACAAGGCTGTGTTCAAGCTAATCTCTCAGGATTACAGCACTGGTTTGTTTAAACATTATTTGTAATGCCTTAATTAACACAGTTGCTTATGTACTGTGACTGTACATGTTCAAGAGCTGAAAAAAAAACACTAAAGAAAATGTAATAACTAGAGTTATACACTATAGATAAGGTACTCAAATTGTAATTAAACTTTTCATATTTTCCAGCAAACTTATCCATAAACTAGATCACAGACTGGAAAGAAAGTTGTACAAAACAACAGAATTACTACTCTTACAATAAGGGTTATAGCTTCTAAAATGAATACTCCATTACTGAATAAAACTTGAAAAAGGCAAAAGGAAATAGAGTAAACCACAGTCAAAGGACCTATAAAACATTAAATGTAATCAAAACAAATCAATAAATATTGGATTTGATAAAAATTGGCAAGCGCTTTCATATTTAGCTTCATCAGACTATTAAAAACTTGCCCAACATATCACATACTTGCATCACAATTCAAACCTTTCTGAACAAATGTAACATTACAGCAGTTCCTACAACAGTTAAAATGCATCAGTTGACCAAAACATCATAAAATTAAACATAAGAATAAGAGAAAGAAATAAAAATAAATCAACTCCTTAAACTTTGTTCTTTTAATACTGGTTTCAAAGAGGCTTTTTCATTTAAGTCTTTACCCTGATCAGTTGTCATAGGTGTTTACTAGAGTTCATAGGTGTTTACTAGGGTAACAACCACAAGGGCCTTTTTAAGCCTAAACATGCATCCCAAATCTCTGACAAGTTCTGATACCCTTGATAAGTGTAAGCATGGGCCTGGGAGATGAACAATTTACAGGTTACCTGTGTCCATTAGAGACATAGGTGCCAGACCAGAGATGAATTTCCGGTTTCCCATCCAGATGTCCAAGTTGCACTTTAATTGGGTTAGGGAGGAACTCTGCTTCACATGGATGGGGTGCTTGTTCCACAGACGGGGTAGTCTCTAGGATACATACCTTTCTCTCCAGCACGTCTTATTTATATCACAGGCAAGGTTTAAGTCTTTAGAATGGGTAACTCTGGTGCCGTTTGTTTTCTGAATATGCAGGAGGTTCATCAGAGTGGGGTCTGACAATGCCCTGTATGCGAGGCATAGATCTCCCCTCAAAAGCCTGTAGGAAACAGAATACAAGGATAGGGCCTTGAGGCAGTCTGCATAGGACATATTACTTACTCCCTGTATTCTTTTAGTAAGGAACCTTTGTGGACGTTCCAATTGTTGGATATGCTTGGTTAGGTACATACCAAAGGGGGCACTATACTCAATGATAGGTCCAGTGAATGCCGAATAAAGTGGAACAATGACTTCCCTGGACTTACATCCCATACCTTTGTTTATAAGTTGCACAACATAGAATGATTTCTTCACCACTGTAGACACGTGATGATCAAAGGCTAGATTACTATCTGTGTGTGTCCCTAAATCCCTGACTACTGGGTCAACTCTAAGGGGTGTGTTGTCAATATGACAGTTACCAGGGATGGATGACTTCCCAAAGGATGCTATTATGCATTTCTTGGCATTTAGTATTAGTCCATGGCTCTGACACTAGTTTGTCTGTGTCAGCCCCTCCTGGAGAACATTTGTGTCAGTGTGAGATGCAATGACAGCTCCTAATTTGCAATCATCTGCAAATTTAGTCAGCCAGAGACCACTGACATTGGCCTCGACTTCTGATAAGTAAATGCCAAAAGGGAGTGGTCCAAGAACTGACTCCTGAGGGACTCCACTTGTGAATGGCCTCTTTGCAGAGGTGGACTCCCCAATTCTAAACTTCCTGGGTCCTGTCTGTGAGCCAGTTACCTATCCACCGGGTCTGTACCTAATCTCTTGTGTCTGTCAGCAATGCCAAAGTGGGGTATTGTATCAAATGCCTTGGCCAAGTCAAGGTAGGCAGTGTGAACAATTTTGCCTTCATCCATTGCTTTGGTAATCTTCCCAAAGAAGTCTACCAGGTTGAGAAGACATGATCTGCCCTTGACAAAACCAAACTGGTTCAGGTCGAGTGTCTGGAGGTTTACTATATCTCTATTGATCATCTCCATGATGATTCTTTCCATGACTTTACATACAAGACTAGTGAGGCTTATGGGTCTGTAGATGGCCCATCTTTGTGCAGAGGGATGACTGTTGCCTTTCTCCATTCATGAGGCACAAAGCCTGTTCGGAGGTTGCAGTTAAATATTAATTCTAGAGGCCCTGATAGGTCATGTTTCTTGCTGTTTAGAAGGCATCCTGGGATATTGTCTGAGCCCACTGATGCAGTGTTCTTGGTCTTAGAGAGAGCATTAAGGACCTGTCCCCTAGTGATAGTAGGGGGAGTTATATTTGATGATACTTCCTGAGGGAAGGTTGAGGGGGAGAGATGAGATGAATTTACCAGCCAGGAGGTTTGCTGTATCTTCTGGCTGAATATAGGTGGCTACATTTACAATGAGCTCTGCACACATTTGGGTAGTGTCTTTGAGGTTGCGGACATAGCTAAAGAATGCGTTTTGGTTGTCCTTGACCTGGGAGGCCAAACTTACCTCAAATTTGGCTTTGGTAGACTTTATTTGCTCTCTGAGTAATATGTTTAGTTTGATAAGAGCGCTTTTATCCTGCTGGGTGCTGCACCGCCTAATTCTTGCCATGATTTTCTTCCTACTGTTATATAGTCAATTGATTTTGTGATTCCACCAGGGTGGCTTGTTTTTTTGAGTTAGTACTGTACTTCTTTCTGATGGGTACATCTGCCTCTATGCAGCTATTAACATGCTTGTTCAGGGTCTCTGTGAACAGTTCTGCATAGGCAGAAGTGTTCACAGGATTTATGGGGGCTTGACATTTTGCTAGGTTCTCACTTAGTAGCAGGAGGTTAGCCTTAGAATAGTTCCTGAATATTCCAGGTTTAGCTGGGGGTCCAGGTTTTATTTTTTACTTCAAAAGGAGACCACTTTGTGGTCTTAACTTACCAGAGAAGGAATTACAGTAGGGGTGTGCAGCAGTCTCCCATATTAGTGAGGACCAGATCAAATATGGTTGTACCCCTGGTTGCTGTACTGACTATCTGGTCCAGGGAGTTTGTGTTTATAAAATCCAGGAATCTCTGTGCCTGTGCATTTGATGTCATACAGGATTCCCAGTTAATAGTGGGGTGACTACAGTCACCCATGAATATGGCATTGGGTTGGATGGTTAGTGTTTTAATAAGTTTAAATACATGGCATGGGTTTCCTGAGTCATAGAGGGGGACCTATAGCTCACAAGGAAGTGGTATTGGATTTTATCTATGGTGGTTTAAACATGGAGCAATTCAAGTGCATTGTCCTGTTTGACCAGCCTTGAAGTATATTTATTTTTTATGTAAATAGAGACACCTCTACCTTTAGTCCCTGCCTATGAAGTAGCTAGCCTACATGTGTGGAAGGCTTTATAACCTTGCACTACTGGTGTGCTCTCCGCGGCGTTGAACCATGTCTCAGTGACCGCACAGATATTAGTATTCTCTATGGTAAAGCTTCTAGGAAGTGGAGTTTTTTGTAGACTCTTAGCATTGAGCAGTAATACCTTTAGATTTTCTTGGTTTTGATTTTCTATTTCGGAAGTACTCAACCTAATAATCCATGTAACCTCGGACATTTCAATAATACTCCTTATATCTCCCCCACATACATGACCGGCCTTAGGCATAGGCGAACTAGGCGACCGCCTAGGGCGCCGTACAGGCCAGCCTTGGAAAGGGCGCATTGTGCATTTATTTACTTATATATATTTTTTTATTTACTTATTTTTGTTTAAGTTTGCGCTCTTCTTGGCGCTGAAACTGGAGGGTGAGGGAGGCGAGGCTAGTACCCTCCCACTTACAGCTGTAGGTTAGCCAGGAGGCTAAAAAAAAAAAAAAAAAAAAAAAAAAAAACCGTTTAGTTTACAGTGTAAGAATCTTCTCTTTTAAAGCGAAACCTGCATGCGTGCGTCACATGCAAACATCATACAAAAGCAATCTGCAGTCCCGTGCGGAATTTAAGCCAGGCTGCAGTTCAAAAGAAGAGTTGTTGTCGGTGTCTCCACGTGTGGCCGTTTGGGTTATAAAGACGGTAAGTGTATGTGCGTTTATGTGTAATTTAAACTGTTTATTTCTGTATGAGAATGTGTGTGGGTATGTATGTATGTGTATGGAATTTAAATTTGTTGTTCTGTTTGTATGAGATATAAAGTGTGTGTGTTACTGTGTGAGAGTAGGTGTGTGTGTATGGAATTTAAACTAGCCGTTCATTCCTTTGAGAGTCTTTGTTGCTGTGCAAGAGAGTAGGTGTGTGTGTGCTGCTGTGGCAGAACAGAGAAGGTAGGTGTGTGCATAATTTAATCTAGTAGTATGTACAAGAGCAGAATTGGAGTGTGTGGAATTCAAAGTAGTCGTTAGTTACTGTATGAAAGAGAAGGTGTGTGTGTGTGTGTGTGTGTGTGTGTGTGTGTGTGTGTGTGTGTGTGTGTGTGTGTGTTGAACTGGCTTCTAATCCAGTCCAGGACCGGTTCTTTTTTTCATCTGTAGCTTGCCTGAATTTGTTCTGTGGCATGAATGTTAGTTCAGAACTTCAGTAGTTAAGGGAAAATGACAGATAAAGTTTGATGACTGGAATAAAACATACAGCCTAAAAAAATGATTAGCAGCTCCAAAAGAGTAGATCGGAAGGTTTTCTTAGTGGGATAGCAAAAGCCGATAATTTTTCAGTAGACTGTTACAATACAGAAAGGCAGTGGAGGATTCAACAAGTTTAATCCTGTAGATGGTGCTGTAAGATTCGCTGGGTACACTAGAAGAGTGTCTTCATGAGGGAAGTGTTTTCAAACTGAGTACTTGTCTATGTAGTATTTCAATTATAGAGCTTTCTTCACGTATTTTTTGGGTTTACATCAGGTGAAAGTTAAACAAATGTGTTTGGGAATATAAAACTAGCAAAGAGGTTAAAGTAGCTGTTGGTAAGAATTAGAAACAGTGTGCAGAGTAGATGTTTTTCTCTGTAGTTTCATATTTTAGGCTGTTCAGTATTCACTGTGTAACTGCTGTAACCACTTGCAAGCTTCTCAGTATACCATTCAACTGTCCCTGATCTTTACTCTAATTTTAGCTCTTTTCCTCTTAATCCTTTTCAAAAATGGTGAGTTTTACAGACCATATGCTACACTTAAAATCGCAGATTTCATTTACTTGATAAATTAATTCACATGTGAATTTGATCTGACGATGCCTCAGATTAATTGTACTATATATTAAAGATGCAGCATGCCCCTGACTATTTCTGGAATTGTTCTTGGTAATTTTGTTGAAAATTCTCAGTATGATGCAGATGTAAGTTTACAGTTAAGTCTCCTGTGCTACTGTAACAGTAGTGCATTTAGCTGTAAAGCAGAAGCTGATTGTAAAATGGATGCTTAGAATTTCAATACTAAACCTTAACTCTACTGCTTTTGTTAAATACTTGAAACTTTAGACTGTCATTGTAGGGCTTCATTTTTTAGCACTGTAAGCAGCCAGTCAGTTGTATTTATATCATATAAACAGTTTTTCTATGAAGCTGCTTCTTTACTAAAATGAATCACTTGTTTATTCTTGTTTATAATTACTGTACTAAATTCTTTAGTACATCTCCAATTAATATGGTTTATGCCACTAATCTCTTAACCATCATGTAGGACTGCTTTTGGTATTGCAATGTGGAGTTTTAAATATGCAGTATTTCTAATGTGATTTGTGACACTTAGCAGAGGTGTATCCATGTCATTCATGGCTTGGTCTGAAGCAACAGTATGTGTATGTAATAATAGCGTAGTTGGTGTGACATGAGCTGCAGAAGGCCGTGTTAAAAGTAATCTGATATAGTAAGTTGTAGTAATATATGTGTGTCTGTATGTATCCTGGAGACTGTTTTATGTTGATCAGCTTCAGTTGAGTTGAGACTGTAGTCTTTTTTATATTTCTGTTGTCAGTTTATTTTTGTTTAAGAACGAGTAAGTCACTTAGTTCTTAGTTGCTCATAAACATGTCCATCAATGGGGCACATTCTTTTTTATCAACGCTGTCATCTGATAAAGAACCATTATATATGGTAGGCATGAGAAACCACTCATGAAAAGTGGTCAGATACTGGCAAATGAATGTCTTATTTTTATGAAGGAAGAGAGAAACCACTCATGAAAAGTGGTCAGATACTGGCAAATGAATGTCTTATTTTTATGAAGGAAGAGTCCTCCATAAATACATATTGTCCTCTAAGAGTTTACTGTTGTGCCAGGAAAGGGGGAAGCTTGTCTGTTTCTCATAATTTGAGGTTTTCTGGCAAATCAGGGAGTACTGACGTCACTAAATAGCAATGCAAGCAAAACTATCCCTATTTTTTTGGCCATTGTATCCACATTATTTTAGGCTCTGTCCAGATTTTTTACACTAAGAGGTTGAGAGGTATACATACCTCTCAACTGTCCAGATTTTTGCCTTATATTTTTGGCCTAATCCTCATAAAAGTTATGGTTTTCTGGCAAATCACGGGGGATTGAAATAAGTAAATGCCAAACATTTGAGTTTCAGCCCTCATTTCCTTCAGAAAATGAATGCTAAGACAGATGCTGTTATTCTAGCAACTTTCTATGTCTAAGAACAATATTTATAATCTGTCCCTGTTTGGGTGGCCTTTGACCCCCCCCCCCGATATTTTAGGCTTCGTTCAGATTTCTTGTGCTAAGAGGTTGAGCGGTATGGAGGCATGGTATGTAATGTCCTAGTTGCTGATTTATTTGTTGCATTTTAAGAGGGTATAGGGGTTTTGCATTCCTTAGGGTGCCATCCTTTGTTTAAGATGCCGAGTACTATGAACTTGTATGTTTCTACCATTTTTTCTTTAATGCAACGTAGGCAATTAATTCTTCAAGGGCAGCAAGCACTAAATTTGTAGATGGAACAGTGAAATGTAAAGTTCTTTGTCAGTAATAGCATCTTCATTAGTTACAAATCTCTCTAATGTAGAATTATTCAGATGATGTTTACTTCTACAGAGATTGTGCTTATTGACTGATACTGTTCGAGGGGCCTTTTATGGTTAAAATGTTCTGAAATGGGCAGGTTTGTCATTATTGGGTCATACATTTTGTTTCATTACTTACTGGAAACATGTTCCAAACTACACATTTAACACACTGTAAGAAGTGTAAATGTTTTCAGTGTGCAACTAGCTGTTTTTTGTTTATCAAAATGCACAATGTGTTGTAAAATCTGAAAGCAGTGTTAATAGCATAATTGCCTTTAGTGCAGAAGCCTGTGGATTCCACTCCCACACCATGTAGATGAAGTGCTGATGTGCAGTGCCCATATTATTGTGGTTTATTTGATGCATTATAAGGGGGATAGGGGTTCTGTACTCCTGAGTATGGCCTTTTGTATGAGATACCTAGTGATTGTGAACTTGTTAGTCACTTCCTATTGCAATATTACCAACTTAACAAATTTTTATTGTAATATAGGCAATTAATTTTTTCAAGGGCAGCCAGCACTGAATTTGTAGATAACATTGATATGTAAAGTTGTTTGCCAATAGTAACCTCTTCATTAGTTACAGATTTCTTTAATGTGGAATTCAGAGGATTTTACTTCTGCAGAGATTGTGCGTGTGCAGTAATATTGGTGGATTAGATAAAAAAAGGCAGGTGGGTTCGGATAAGGTGCTTCCAAAGAAGAATACAGATTCACGTAGAAACAACAATAGAAGCACTCCATGGCTGACACAACAAAGTGATTTATTGAATAAACAAAATAAAATATTGGTGGATTGTAATGACAGAAGTCTTCAGTGGCCTTTTATTGTTGAAATTTTTTGAAATGGGTAGTGTCTGGTTCATAAATTTTGTCTCGTTGCTTAAAAGAATGTTTATACTACAAATTTAAAACATATTCTAACAAGTGGTGCTGTATTATACAAGGAATATAATTCAATACAATCAGGAAAGTGAATTAAAGAATAAATACATGTATGCATGTCCTTAAATGTGCAAGGAGTCTGTTTTGAAAACAGCCCAAAGGTAAACTTAATTCTCCAGCAACCAGATGCATTTCTATGAATGTGGGTTTTCATGCTGTTTCAATGAATATGAGTTTTGCCATTTCAATGAATGAGAGTTTCAAGGGCAGACAAGTTTACTGCTCATGCTAAGTCTGTTTTCATTGTGAGACTGTATTGTTTGTTTAGCAAGTGGCTATCTGTGTTTGTGCTATTTTGTTTCAATATCTGTAATCATTGTAGAAGCATATAATGGAACATATGCATGGTAACTGGTGAGATAACCAAATAATGGAACAGTGGAATGGCTGAGGAGGGGACAGGGGTTGCTGCAGGAGGGTCTACTCTGGGGTGGTGGTCTAGTACCCTTCCTAGAACCCTATTTGACCATGATCTGGCTCTTGTATTTAAAGTAGAAAATACATATGCAATGGTAGCTGCAGTATAACTACATAACAAGGTATCTTTTTCTTATGCATTTAAATAATTTAAGGAAATGACTGGAGTGGCCTTATTGGGGAATGACCCAGTGGGCGTGGCTCAAATAGGGGTGTTTCATGAGTGTGGTGTGGGTGGAGCTTAAGGGGCACCTGAGCACTACTTCGCCTAGGGCGCCATTTCGGCTAAGGCCGGCCCTGCATGTTATATGAAGCAGTTTGCATCAACCTTAAAGACCCTTTTATACCCAGTATTAGAATGTTTAAAAGAACTATTGTTGTCTATACAGCAATAATAATTGCATTTCTAACAGGGATGTGTAACTAATTACATTATATGTCCAATATCAGTAGAATCCTTCTGGTAACTAAGAAATGTTTGAAAAAAATGTTATGTTTTTTATGTAATACAAGGTGTTTCACTTCTTTTATTCTCGGATCAGCTGTTAAAATACCTCAATGCCTCTGAAGGAGGATTTAAACCTGAATTATCCAACCTTAAGGATAGGTTGATGATGAGGAGGTGTAAAGAGACAAAAACTGATGATGTACTTGATGAGGTACCAATGCTGAGGAACGATGTGGCACAACCATACTTTACAAAACAAAATACATCTGCTAAGACCAGAAATACTGGTTTTATTACAGTAAGAAAGGGACAGTGCTACCCTATAGTATACCAGTGACATAAGAGAGATTACAGACGTTATAAAGAAGCACTGGGGTACTTTAACATCTGATCAGCAAATAAAAGAAGTGGAAGGGGAGCACCTTGTTTTACATACAAAAATAAGAAATATTTGAAAAGAATGTTATGTTATCCAAAGGATTCTACTGATATCGGACATATAATATAAATAATGTTACACGTCTCTGTTTGAAATGCAGTTATTGTTGCTATATAGACAGCAGTGGTTCTTTTAAACATCCTGATACTGGGTGTTATGAATTTGGTTTTAAAGTTGATGCAAACTGCTTCAAATAACATGTAGTTTAATAAAAACAAACACACACATCAAAAAGTGGAAAAAAATAAACTAAAAAGAATATAAAACCACTTGGCACAACAGCAGGATAAACCAATTAATTAAAAAGTATGTGCATTTGTCCAAAAACAAACTGACTTCCTCAGAACAATGTAATGAAATGAAGAAATAATCTTAAATATATATATCCAAACCACCAATCAGAACATGAATTTCATCACGATTAAAATCAATTAAATCTAATTAAATGCATCAAACAAAAAACAACACATTTCAAAAACATTACTAAAATGTATAACAATAATCAACTTATTAAACATTTATCTCTCTCTTTTTGTTCCAGAGAAAGCATTTAATATTAATAAGATAATTTAATCCAGGAGTTTTGTCAGCCCCCAACCTTAGCTGCCATAAGGTTTCTCTTTGTTCTATTTTATTTTTGTAGTTCCCACACATTAGATCTTCAAAAATGGGTTCAAGAAAGGAAAAAAAGAAATTTCTTAAACTTTACATTCTATAGAGTGTTTAAATAAAGATTTTTTGGGTCTTTTTTTTCCTAATAGCATATATATGCTCTCTTATCCTGTCTTTTGACTTTCTACTCGTCATCCCTACATAGAAGGCATTACAACCTGAACATACACAAATGTATACTAACCCAATACAATTACAATTAAAAATTCCTGGTACTAGTAAGGTGTGACTAATATGATCCAAATTAGTAAAAGGCCATTCCAAAATATAACCCAATACAATTACAATTAAAAATTCCTGGTACTAGTAAGGTGTGACTAATATGATCCAAATTAGTAAAAGGCCATTCCAAAATATACCTGCACAAAGTACAATTCGTACATGTATACATCCATTTAGCTGACCCTGAAAAAATTTATGGTAGAAGTATCAATGGCAGAATGCTTCTGTAACAATGTTTTAATACTAACGTTGTTTCTGTATACAAAACAAGGGATAATACCTACATTAAATAGCTCCAAATTAACTTCTAATATGCTCCAATTATCTGTATTAATTTTCCTAATATCTAAACTATCAAGTGTAATATGTAATCTACAGACTAAGCTCTTCTCATTACACTTACCTGCATATGATGAAATAAGATATTTAAATGAACTAAGAAGATTTTAATACAGGAGTAAATGCACTAGTCCTTTTTAAAGAGATCTCTTTAGCAGTGGTTACTAACAAATCTAAACTGTAGCGCTTTTCTAAAAATAATGATGTAATAAACTTTATTTCATTTTCAAAAACTGTATCACACGTGCTCATCCTTGAGGCTCTTATAAATTGTCCTCTAGGTATATTATTTTTCATGAACCTTGGATGATTACTTAGTGCAGATAATTGCTGGAAAAAAGTACTTTTCCTGTACACTTTACTATCAAAATCATAAATTACCTCATTCCAACATAAATTAACATCTAAAACGTTCACTCTTGTCCCCTTGTCATCTATAACAAACTTCAAAAACCAGGAATCAGCATTCATCTGTTCAACCAACTTCAAACAATCTTCTGTAGTCCCTTCTACAACCAAACATGTCGTCAACAAACCTGTCATAATAAACAACCTTATATTTAACTTTATATTATAAAGTTTTTAAGAAATTTCTTTTTTCCGTTCCTGAGCCCGTTTTTAAAGATTTAAGGGGTAGGAACTACAAAAAATAAAATAGAACAAAAGAGAAACCTTATGGCAGCTAAGATTGGCGGCTGACAAAACTCCTGGATTAAATTATCTTATTAATATTGTCACTATTAAATGTTTTCTAGGGAACAAAAGGAGAAGGATAAATGTCTGTTTCTGAAATGTACTTTTTTTTATTTTATGACATTTTTAATTAGATTTAATAGTTTTTAATCGTGTGATGAAATGTCATGTTCTGGTTGGTGGTTTGGATATAGAAATTATATATATATATATATATATATATATATATATATATATATATATATATATACACACACACACACACACACACACACACACACACACACACACACACACACACACACACACACACACACACACACACTTTCTTCTTTTCATTACATTGTTCTGAGGAAGTCCATTTCTTTTTGGATGAAACCAAATACGTTTTAATTAACTGGTTCATCCTGCAGCTGTGCCAGCTGGTTTTATAGTCTTTTTTAACATGTAGTTTATTTGGCACGCTGCTTACAGTGTCGTTCCTTCTAAGGTGGTAAGACCAACAGAGTGCTGAAAGATCAAATAAGGCAGCACATAAACATTCTGCTAATAATGCCCGCTCACTAACAAGCAGCATGTGTCTAAGTTTCTAGTTATCAATACAAATAAACCTAGTGCACATGAGAGAGATATAATGAATATTACTGAAATGGCAGAGGTTAGGTGGATTATTAGGTTGCGCTAAAAGCTTAAAATGAAAATGCCTCTTTGAAACCAATTTAAAAAAGATGAAGTTTAAGGAGTTGATAATTTTTGATTATTTTTATTTATTTCTCTTGTTCTTATGTTTAATTTTATACAGTTTTGGTCAACTGATACATGTTACAGGAACTGATGCAATGTTAGATTTATTTGTTGCTGCATGCCTAGTGGTTCACAAAGGTTTGAATTGTGATACAAGTACGTTAATACATTGGGCATGATGTTTTTACTGGTCTGATGAAGCTAAATGTGAAAGCGCTTAGCAATTTTTATCATATCCAACATTTACGGACTTGTTTATTTAAATTTAACGCTTTATGGTTCCTTTGATGGTGTCACTTTTTGCCCTACGCAAGGAGTGTTTGGGTGATGTTCGGTGTACCTTTAAAGCAACAGGAGTCTTTGGTAGACTGGCCGGATGTTGGGCTTCCACAGCAGCGAAACCCGAAACCCATATGTTAAGAGTAAAGCAGCAGTGAATGTAAAAACATCCACTTTTAAGGTAATACATCCACAGTGTTATTATAGGTTCATAGGTTTATACTAGACTATCTGCCCTAAGGCATTTATAAGCCTAGCCCAAATTTTTGTGGCTTACGCCACCCCTTATATGAAAAAATACTGTGCCCATTAGTTTGTTGTGCCTCTGTCCAGCAGTGACACAGAGATGATTCCCGGGATAAACCTACGATCTCCCATCCACAGGTCAAGATTTCTCTTGAACAGAGCCAGCGAGGTGCTCTGCCTCACATGGATCGGGATTTTATTCCACAGCATAGGGAGTCTCTGAGTGATAAATCTATGCCTCCAGCACGTCCTATTTATATCCGTGCTAAGGTTTAAGTCGCTTGCTCTAGTGGTTTTGGTGGATTTGGATTTTTTGAGGTGGAGCATGTCCATTAATTCCGGGTTGGACATGGCCTTGTATGTCAGGCACATGTCACCTCTGAGCAGACGGTATGCAACTGAATAGAGCTGGAGTTTCTTCAATCTGGCAGCATATGACAGATTTTGGAGTCCCTTTATCCTTTTGGTGAGGAACTTTTGGGGTCTCTCCAATTGCTGCAGATGTCGGGTGAGATACATCCCGAATGGGGCATTGTACTCGATCATTGGTCTGATAAGTGAAGAGTACAGGGGAACAATGACCTCACTAGATCTGGATGTGAATCCCTTCATGATCAGGTGGGCAATGTAGAAGGTCTTTCTAACCACTTTAGCAACGTGAGTGTCAAAAGAAAGGCCACTGTCAACCTTGGTCCCCAGGTCCCTGATAACCTCTTCTGTGCTTAGTGGATTGCCACCTATATGGTAGCTTGGGGTTACCTTGTTTTTCCCGAAGGGTATGACTATACATTTTTTGGCGTTTAACTTCAGGCCATGGCTCTGGCACCAGCTATCTGTTTCCGTGAGTCCCTTCTGAAGGATATCCGTGTCCGATGCACTTTCCACTATGGCGCCCAGTTTGCAGTCGCCTGCAAACTTTGTCAGCCAAAGTCCTCCCATTTTGGCCTGTACTTCTGAGAAGTAGATGCCGAACAATAGGGGCCAAGGACCGAGCCCTGTGGGACACCACTTGTGACCGGCTTGGAGTCTGACATAGCGCCAGCAACTCTAACCCTGTGGGTTCTGTCCTTAAGCCAGTTTGCAACCCATCTTGTGACATATGGGTTTACATTTAAGCTGGTAAGTTTTTCTACAATACCCGAGTGGGGTATTGTGTCAAGGCCTTTGCAAGGTCAAGGTAGGCTGTATGGACTGCCTTTCCCTCATCAATGGCCTTGGTGACTGTTTCGAAGAAGTCGACCAAGTTCAAAAGGCATGATCTGCCCTTGACGAAGCCAAACTGGGTCGGGTCCAATGTCTGCAAGTCCCCTATATCTTTGTTTATGAGCCCCATTATGATCCTCTCCATAGCTTTGCAGACTAGACTTGTTAAGCTTATGGGGCGGTAATTACCAGGGTCCGTAGAGGCACCGCCTTTGTGGAGTGGGACCACAGTTGCCGTACGCCACTCCTTGGGCACGTATCCTGTGGTAAGGCTGAGATTAAACAGCTGCCTTATGTGCGGGTTTAATTCCTCATTTAGCTCGTGTAGCACACAGCCGGGGACACCATCCGGTCCCATTGATGCTGTGTTTTTAGCTTTAGAGAGAGCAGCTTTCACCTGCGCATTTGAGATGTCTGGGAGGCTACACTCTGCTGGGATAGTTATCTCTCCTTTAGGGGGGGTGAGGGGGGTGAAGTTTGCACTGAACTTGTCTGCCAGTATGTTGGCAATGTCTGTGAGTTCAGTGATTTTTGTATCATTTTGGACTAATTCTGAGCATATCTGGGAGTTTCCACCCAGGTTCCTAACATAGCTGAAAAAGGCCTTATGATTGTCCTTTGAATCCATGGCAATTTTTCTCTCACAATTGGCCTTAGTTGATTTTATGAGTGCTCGTATTTTTTTACTAATAATGATCAGGGGTGACTTCCCTTTTATGGATTTTGTTCTGTCATGTAATAGCTTTCTCCTCTTATTGTAAAGTTTGTTAATGGCTGGGGTCCACCAGACTGGGCGTTTGCCCTTTGTGGAAAGAGTCTTGGTTTTATTTGGGATTGCCTGATCCATGCAGTCCTGCAGGTGTTCATAGAAGGCATTTGTAAGGGCTTCTGCAGCTTGGGTTGTGGTTTCCACTGGCTCAGGGGCCTTGAAGGATACCACACTATTTCTCTTCATAATTTAAACACAAAAATATAGTTAAACGTTTTTCATAAAGTATTAAAATTTACAATATGCATGATTCCACCACTGCTACAATTGCCAACATTTTGCTCGTTGTACTTCCAGCTCAGTCACAGCTCTCAGTTGTTCCTGATTTTCACCGTCAACCTTGTCTTTGCCTCAGAAACGCCTATGCAGCTCGATTGAAGAAACTCCAGTTGTACTCAGTTGCATACCGCCTACTCGGAGGTGATCTCTGCCTGACATACAAGGCCATGTCCAACCCAGAATTGATGGACATGCTCCACCTAAAGAAAACCTTATCCCCTCGAGCCACAAACTCTAGTGATCTAAACCTTACCACAACAATAAATAGTACATGCTGGAGGGATAGATTCCTGTCCCAGAGACTTCCCATGCTTTGGAACAAGATCCCAATTTACATTAGGCAGAGCTCCTCCCTAACACTCTTTCAAAAGAAACCTTGACGAGTGGATGGGAAACAGAAAGTTTACCTCTGGGATCACTTCAGTGGCTCTGCTGGACAGAGACACAGGGAACTAATCTAAGGGGACAGCAAAAGCTAACACATTCTGGCTAGGCAATAAATGCCTTGGGCAGATAGCCTAGTACCCACCTATGAACAAAATGTTTGCTTGTTTAACAACATTGAAGATAACCACCACCAAACTTATGCTTTTAACTTCCTCGCTCTACGACCTCATCACCATTCTCTTCAAATAAGACGCTTCTTCATTACCTACAACTAACTTCTAGTTAAATTTGTGTGCGTGTTCAACATGTACATTTTTACCATAATTTTACTTTATTATACTTTTCATTAGAATTCTTGGTTAGCTTTTATTTTTTCCTGAATTGCCATTATTTTGATCAAGTGAGTGGACTCAACCTCAAACAGGTCTTGAGCTGCTTGAGTGCAAGATCCCTGGCTTAAAGTCTGATTAAATTTTACTTTTTTTTTTTAAACAAGAAACAACTTTACTAAATTATCATGTATGACATAAGCAAGGTTATATTTATATAAATGAAAATAAACCATAGTGGCACAATCTCAGTTGCAAACATTATACAGTCCAAACTGTGCCAACACAACTGTAGCTGCAAACATTATACATCACTTTTAACATACCCAGTCATCGTCAGTCAGCCATTACATAGCTCATTCAAATCCTGCCTTCTTTTAAACCTTATTCCTCCTTTGCATGTACTGATCCCACATTTCCCATTTTTTCCTATGTAATTTGCTCATACCCTTTTCTAAAGATCCCAGTTCCAGTTGTTGTATCTCTGTTACTATCTTCACTACTTCTAGTAAAGTTGGTTTAGACTTTAATTTCCATTTTCTAGAAATTGCCTTTTTGGCAGCCATCATAATTAGACTCTGTAAGGCCTATGTCAAGGCATTTCCAATTCTGTATCATATCTCAAAAAAATCATTTCCCTAGTTATTTCAATTTGCTCACCCAGGATCTCCAACAGAGCAATCTGTATGGAATTTGTAAACACTGCCAACTCAATACACTCCCAGAAAATATTTTCCCAGTTGCCTCTTTCTTCCCCATCACACCTCCAACATTTACTGTCTACCTGAGGAAAGACTCTTTGACGCCTGCTTGGGGTATAAAAATACCTGTGTAAACATTTCCAGGCAAAGATACTAAACAGTCTAGATTTTGTTGCATATTTAGGAGACATACATATATCGCCCCATTGTTTCTTTGCGAATTGCTTAATTGATTCTTATAGTTATCGTTATCATGCAATATTTTATATACTCTAGTAATTATTCCTTTCTTAATGACAACTTCTGTTCTAGAGTCTACTAAACCTCTACCAGTGCTGGTATTTCACTTAGGATCCCCCTATTTCTTTCTCTTTGCCTATACTCTGATATCAATCCTTGATATGAAAGGCAATCTCTAGTCTGCCGTCCAAATCGGTTCCTGGCATCTTCCCATTCTTTTACCTTTCCCTCTCTAGTTATTTGCTCCCAATACCTTGGTTCCTTTGCCAGTTTCCTCAAGATTAAATTTGATTACTACTCTCTCAAACAAACTCATCATACTCCTATTCATTTAAATGGATTTAGCATGTATAGTAGTCCCTACTGTCATGTATTAAATTAATACTTTACATTTTATGTAAGCACAACTCTAAATTACTGTGGTTACAAACAATTATAGTTCATTCTGTTGGAAAAAAAACTATGCTAACAAATGGGCTACATTTGAAATATGTTTATTTTGGATCTCATATTACTCTACTCAAAGATAAAAAAAACTGTACCATGTTTCAGTATCAGGGCAAATAATTAATTTTAGTCAAATCAACTTTCTAAATAAGAGAACCAATACATATGAACCTACCTTGATTTAGGACTACTTTCCCCAGAGAGAAGAACACAACCACCGAGAATGGCCTAAAAAGAGTTCAGTTATTTGCTGATGCTACAACTTTTTAGCATGCTACCTCTCCTGTTACACCCACCTCCTTTCACTTCACTCCTATTCCAAACATAAATCCCAAAACAGATGGTACTTTATTTTATTTTTGTTATACAAGTTAATATGCAAGTCACATAATGTAACAGTCAGCATAGTGCATAAATGGGATAGTGCCCCTTAACCTCTGCACCCACCCCTTCGTAAAAAGCTCACGCGAGTGTGAAAGCTATTTTCTTACTTTTTAAAGGCTTGCTTTGGTGCAGAAATGTTCTTTTTAATTCCCAAATACTTCTTTTGAATATACATTGGGTTGACATTGTGAAAAACCTATAGTACACTTAATACCAAAGAAGGCCCATTCACATATTCCTGATCTATACCTATGTGGGCTATGACCGCCGAATTCTTTTTACTCTGAACAAAATAAAAAAAAAATAATATCTCCACTACGATTATGAAGTTCAGCGCTATAACATTTGGTTCTCCGTAGTTGAGAAATATGCCCCCAGCTACACTTACTTTTCTGGCACGCGGTTTGTATTCAGCCCCAAATAAATATTATCTCACTCACTGCCTTTGTTTTAAAGGAAAGCTGTAAATACTGCCTTTAGGTTTCATTTTCTCGATTCTAGTGGGATTCTACTAATTAAGCCAAAACAGCCTAATATCACAACTAAGCAAATTCTGCAATTTATTGTACCACAGACGTTACATGTTCTTTATTATTATTTACTATTACAATTAAATCATTATACTACACTAGCTGCTGTAGCACTCCCCACCCAACAACGTTAGAAAGAAATTGCATACCTATTTCGCGACCAAACCCTTTTTAATCCAGGACTGCCAAGAAATAAGGTCTACATATAACAGCTAAGTTACCTGGACGTGTAAGCACAGGTCCCCCCTCAATTTAAACCAGGTCCAGTCTTAACTGTAAAGATAGTTCAAAAGACCAGCAGCGCACCATTTACAAACTGCAACGAAAACTATGCTTCTTTAAATTAATAAAGCAGAGACACTAACACAGCAACCTTACAGTCAGATTTTGAAGGCTTACGAACTGCTGTGACTATAAAAATATATTGGAGTGTGATCGATACTGTTTACAAACTGCAGCCTCTTACAGTGCGGCGGTCAGATTTGTGGGACGGCACATGTGTACAGTCTAATCACTTCCGCTAACACATTTTGTGTCCCTCCCACTTCTTTTTCTGCTTGCTGCAACTTTTGAATCGTAAAATGTGGTTATATAGGACTGACACAGCGTTTGAATCCTAAATAGTACAATCGTTGGTAAAGTCTGCATGTAGACATATCACAGAGAATGACGTGGACCCTGGGAAAACTTGACAGTTGCCTTTAGAAAAAGGAGCGTTTTATGAATCCTGAGTAATGTTGAAGTCTGAAGTCGCCACTTCCTTGGGTATACGTTCCAAGAATTATAAAGGTGAATATTAAGTATTAGATAATATTTAATTCAGGATTCTCTGTGTACTATTATGTATGTATTTAACTGATAGTGTGGGGAGGGGGGCTGTTCACGTAATATCTCTGGCAGATACTACTGGCATTACTTTTCTGTAGCTTTATTTGATTAGTTCCGCCCCCCAGAATATTTAGCTAGTTACTAAGATCCTCCCACCATACTTCTCAACTGTCCAGCTTTTTGCCTCCTGTTATTATTGGTGTGGAGCCCACAGGTGAGAAAACATAACTGTCAACCAAACGCTGCTGTATATGCCTGCAGAGTTCCTTTATGAATTCACTTTCACATTTTCACACTTGACCATACCTCTCAACTGTCCGTGATTTTTTTTTTGTACTGAAATTTTAGCCCTGTTCCTCTTAATCCCTCCTGAAATTGGTGACGTTTGGCTAAGATGTAGTGAATTACACTTAATAAATAATGGCAATAGTTGAAGACTTATTAATTCACATTCTCTTGTTCTATGTCTCAAGTTAATAGCAATAATATTTTGTGTCCCTGATTAGGTGAGAGCTGTGTTTACACATGGGTTGAAATTATTAAATTATTCTGTCATCATTTACTTTCTCATCCAGGATAGTCTTGGTATTTTTGTAATTTTCAGTATTAACGATGTCGTCAGTTGTATGCAATCATAGCCAGCACAGTTTACTCGTTTAACCCTACCATTCTCGTGTAGAATATGTTTGATTTAAGTATGGATTTATATTGTAGCACAGCTGTTCGCTTAATAAAACGCATTCTACCCTATGCAAACATTATTTTGCCAGGATAGTAATAATAACGTTCCTCTAACAAATTCTCGCCTCTCCCAGTTGCTGCATTTTTAGTAAGAATGTGAATCGGGTCCCACTCTGAATTTTGAAAAATCCCAAGATCTTGTTAACGAAAAATCCCAAGATTGAACAAAAATTCCCAAGCTACTGAAAATACAAGAAAACGGTGAAAATGAGAACAAATTTACGTATATAGTATATTCACAAATATAGAGAAAACTATCCTACTTGTACATTTCTGTTTTTTTCCAGTAGGGTACACTGTGGGTACATTTCAAGCACTTTGCAAAAACCTTTTCAACACACACTTCTGTACCAGCACTTTGATTTACATGACATACAGTTTTAATACATTTGTAACACAAGCATCTTGTATGAATCATGTTGATATTCCCAAATACCATGTAATTATTTACACAATTCCAGCTAGCTATGCTGTTAGTACCTCCTTTGTCACATTTCTATATAAATCATGTTGATATTAACAAATGAAATATAATTATTTACAAAATTCTAGATAGCTGTGCTGGCAGTATCTCCATTCATCACAGACCCCATCAAATGTATTACTTCTAAGGAATAATGACCTATCACAGGACTCATTTTGCTGCCACTGCTATTCAATATATAGCACAAGAATGTATAACATTAAATGTAAGACTACAGGAGGCAGCAAGGAAGGCATGATGGTGTTACAGAAGGACTTAAAGAGACTCTTTGTAGTTAAAAGCATTACCACTGGGGTTTCATGCTGCCAAGCTCAGAGTGCTCTAGTCTGAACTAAATGCAATGAAGTTTTAGCAATGAGGTCTTTGTTTTGGACAGTAGGCCTAATTATACATACCATAAACCAAAGGGATTCTTGTGATCCCACAGGCTTATTAGGACATGGTTGTAGTGAGAACAATGGTTTACTATTGTTTGAATGGCAAAACATTTGCCATTCGAAACAACGAATAGTAAACCTGAAAACACACATTCCGACCTGCCACAATGTTGACCCAAATGATCAACACATTCGACTCGACATTGTGGCCAAAACCATCACGTAATAGCTGTATAGGAGCTGATGTAAATCAGACTCCTATATGACAAATCACATTTTTACACGGGGGCTGTGCCCTCCACACACCCCCTACTAATATATTCTAACTCCGAGATCGCACTGCAGTGGGGATGTGGATGAATTTCCAATCCCCACTGTACCGCGATCTCCATGCAGATAGTCGAATACACTTATGTGAATGCACTACAGCATTCGCATAAGTGTATTCGACTATCCCATCCATTAATGTTTTGTGCACAACATTCTGATTTTCGGCAGCAGTGCTGCCGACAGAATGTCGTTCGCACACACCATAGTAAATCAAGAACAACACAGATGCATAATTTTTTCACATTACAGAAAGATAACGGTTATGTTTAGCAAAACAGTATGAGAAGGAAGAGTTCCTAGATGAGGAAGATCAGTCTACTGGTGTACAAATCAGCTGGTACAATTTAATTTAGAAACTAGTATACACTTTTAACACCCTTAGAACCCATGTACCCAAACAGCAAATGCCCGGATACCTAGTTAAATTGGCATTTATTGATATTGCCAGACTGCCAGACATACTCATTGTAATCCATGATGACATATTTTTAACAAATAAGTTGTTTACATTTTAATGTGTTAGAAGTTAAACATAAAATCTCTGGCATATTTATCACAGATTATTATATATGCTATGTTGAATTGCTTTTATCCAGAATGTCTGGCTGTCTAAATGTTTTTTTTTTCCTGCTAAAGTCAGTCATTTCAATTTCAGAAGATTTTTTTTCTTCTTTTTTAAGTAGTGAAAATGTATACTGTGGTGGTAGTTAAGGGAGATTATATTCTGAAAACTGTTCAGCTGAGGCCAGGGGAGCACATCTCCAACAGCAACAACATAAAATCATTTAAACAGATAATGAAATAACATATACAAACACACAAAATTAAAATAAATATGTTGCATGTAATATACAAAAATAAAAAAAATAATAAAGTTACCTATGTCAGTGAAGGAAAAAAGTTATCAAACCGACAGAAGGGGATATAAAAGACTAAGTTTCTATGGATGAAATGAGTGTTTATGGTAGCAAATGGAGTAGTAGTGAATAACAGCAATTGTAGTGTAATATAATAAAAAGTGTGTCTTGTTTGTATTGTGTTTATGTAAAATAAAATTACTAATTTGGTAAGTAATTATGATATGCTACCAACCAGTTGTTAAAAGAACAGTAACAAATCCAAAATTCTTTCAGGTGTAGTTGTAGATGGGATTTGAATTGTAGTGATTTTTAGTGAGGCACAGTGTTAAAGAGGCATTTTATTCCAAAAGCTTGGCTACATGCAGAGAGTTGGCGTCATGTGATGATGTGACTTAGTCAGAGTTACTGGCCGAATCCGAAAGTCCAGTGACACTGTTAATAGTGCTGGATTGCTGCAACTGTTTGTGACGTGCAACATATCGAGCGTGACACCTTCCTTCACGTACGTCTTCAACAAGTGTTGTCGGAGGTGCACACGAATGACACTCGGCACCCTGCTACACAATGGCCTGCTTCACCAGAATTCTGTCCGCCACTGTCCGACATTTCATGGTGTTAGACTGTTTAGTTTTAATGAGATTAACTTGAGAAAAAATTCTCTCGACGCCCGCAGTGGAATGGGGCAAAGCCAGCAACGTACACATGAAGTCAAACAGTATTCCGAATCTGCGCCCATCGTTGCCATCCTTTACACTGCCGAGTTCTTTCCAGAAGTGAGGCGGATCACAATTAGTCAGATGACTGAGTGAATCTTTGGCATAATGAAGTGTTCGCCACTGTTCCTGAATAGTATCCAGCTCACATTCCGGCACAATATTAGGAAAATGTGCTGCTAGCTGTACGATAGATGGTCTGAAATAATTGGGATCTGTAGCAAGTCGGGTTCCCAGTGCTTCGACTGGATCCAACAGCTTCAGCTGAGGAAACATTGAACTTAAGGAAAATGGGAAACGTTTACGTATCTCAGTGCACAGCTCAATCAAAAATGATAATGCGTCCTTTCTAAACATCATCTCCTTGTCACGTAGAGGCTGTTTCACCAGCATCGACTCGCATCTACCACCGAGTTCGACATCAGCAATCGCCTTATGAACAGCCGTAGCACGAGGATCAATAGCTGAAAACTCACGTGACGTTATGATGTCACTGCGAACAAACATTCCCAGCAAACAACGATACTCGTCGCAGATAGTAGCAAACACTTTGTGTAATCTGAACTGTTGCGATTGAAACTCTAGATTCATGACATTTAATTTCTTCAGTACATAGCCGAGGAATAGCAGCATGTGCTTGGTGCCAGCAGTTCGCATGGTCTTGTAAATACTCCCTGCAAAATCCACTTTATCAGTTTGTGACTCTGACTGAAAGAAGAGCTCTAGCGCCTCCCACTGTTCAGTGATCCTCTCAACAACTTGGCCACACGACAACCATCGCGTCTGACATCATTTTAACACACGGTGCTTCTTCACAGCAACAACGTCCTGGATCAAATCTAACGCGTGACTACGCTTGCTGCTACGTGAAAAATAAAAACAGACATCCTTCACAAAAGATTCCAGCCAGGATGACGGGCTTTGACTGGCGTGATTTGCACAAAGTGTAGTCAAATGACAAATGCAGCCAACCACAACAACGTGGGGTACATCCGCCTTCAACAGAACCTGAAAATCATTATTTTGGCCCATCATGGTAGCGCAGTTGTCACTGGCAAAACCAATTATGTTCTCAAGTGGTATCTGATTAGAAATCATCAGTCCTTTGAAAGAGCTGTACAGTACAGCTGCTGTACCATCCTCGACTTCTATCAAATCAAAAAGTGTGTCAACAACTGTGCAACGCCTTGCGTCAAAAAATCGCACTACAACTGCAAGAATCTACGACACTGAAATGTCAGTGCTTTCGTCAAGTAGCACAGAAAATTTCTGGGACTTGCATCTGTTGACTACATTACAGCATTGCGAATATGCTAAACCATCCTGTAGCACATATGAAAGCTTTGTGGGTTTCAATGTAAGCTTCTGAGCAATCTGACTGTCCGGAAATGCAGTTTTCATGCACTTGACTAAGTGATCCATATGTGAAAAGGGAACATTATGCTCTGCCACGAATGCCGTTAAAACAGTTTCCGCTTTAGCAACCATACAGTCGATGGACGGTGTAGTCTGTTTCTGAAGAAAGTGGTTGATAGTAAACGTGCCTCGTTTTATATCGTTGTTTTTAACGTGCTTGGCAGACTCTGCATGCTTTGTAAGTGCAGATCGATTAACATTGGCTAAAGATGTGGAACAAACCGTACACCTTGCCCCATATTTATCGCCTGGATCTGGCTTAAGCCAATGTTTAAATTCTTCGATCTGAAGCCATTCATCATTAAATGGTTGTCTATACCACACTCATGATTTCTTATGCAGTGGCGTCGTACTACTCCCCTGTTCATCATTATCTGAATCAAATGATGCCAATGCCATTAAAAATTGACAATCAAAACTTAAACCGCAAACGATTAACGATGATTAATTCCGTATTGCACGCAAATCAATCAACAACACACAATACACAAACTGTCAGTCTGTCAGCACTCAGCACGAAACCGGAAACAGTCTGCAAGGACGTCTCCCATAAGAAAAGCTATCTAATCTATATAAGTAAGTAAAGAGAAATATGAACAGTAACTGCAGAAATGTGGTCAGTGTCAAAAAGTTAATAATAACTAATAACATTATACCATTTGTTTGACCGTTCTAGATTTACGTACTTACATGTCAAAATTTCACTCAGAATATTTTTTCCTTCACGGATCACGACAGTAAAAAAAATCCCAAGATTGCATGGCAAAATCCCCAAATCCCAAGTCAACTCCCAAATTCCCAAGAACTTGGGAAAAATCCCAAGCAGTGGGAGCATTATGCGATAGATCAACTTCTCCCAAGAAAAGCAGCTGGAAGTTAATGTGATAGGATGATTTAAATACCCATAATCCAACAGGGGTGTGTCACAGATAATGAAAGGTCCAGGCTGTTAAACATTCTGAATAATATTGCTAGTAATAATATGCTTAAATAGTTTTGTTGACTTGTAAAGTTTTAGTGATAGGATTGTCGCTATAATCTTGATCTTTTTTTCAATCCTAGCCCAAACCATTTTTTGTTCAACCGTTGGTTCAGTTCTATTTCTTCTTCTTGCTTCGTTATAGATTTTTGAAATCCTGTGCTTGCGTTATAAGTACAGGATGTAATTTGTGGTGAAATATTAAAAAAGGTGCACCCTGATTGGCCAGCCCAACCAGCGTTCCCATTATAAATCGGAGACTATACCAACTGGAAAAGATCTGGTCGCCTGGACTTTTTCCTGTTAGTATTTCTCTTCATTTTTTTTTTTAATAAAAAAGAAACCAAGAGAGGGCAGACGAGGGAGACAGCACAGACAAAAATAAAAGGATAATCAGGTAAGTACCTGATCATCCTTTTATTTTGTCTGTCTTGGCTCTCCCAAAAGGAAAATGTCTCCCGATTTTCATTTTTTACTTTTTTTTTTTTAATTTAGGGCAGGGCAGGGCATGGAGGGAGCCGGACACAGTAGAACCGGTCCCCAAGAGAGCGGACAAGTATCTTAAGTCCACCGAAAGACAAACCTTTTTGGAAAAAGGGTGTCCCTGTAGATGCTGTTGTGGTTGCCGTAGCCACTAAGAAAGAGCTGTGGAACAGAACTCTACGGTCCATCCCCCTAATAGAGAGTCGCTGGTGATTCACCATTTTAGGAAGTGCGTCTATGCCTCAGCTACCTTTGGACTGAGGACTACTAATTATATGGCACATTTCACACCGCTGCAAAGGGACTTTTGTCAGAAAGTTCCTCTTTCCTTTCAGAGTTGTTGCCTGCAGAGAGCATTAAGCTGGTGTCTCCAAAGCTTTCCACTCTCACTTCCCTTGTTAATGCCTCGATGAAGTTGATCTGGAATGTGGTCGAGGCCACCTCACGAGCGGCGGGCACAGGCATTGCTATTGGGCATCATGCCTGGCTTCTCCTTTGCAGGTAAGTTCAAGGCGTCCTTTACTAATGCCCCATTTGATGGATCTACTCTATTTGGTCCTTCAGTCAAGGAAGCATTGCCCCACAGTGAGCAGGAGGGAAAAAAAACTTGTCTACAGTTGGGATCAAGTTGTCTACTCACCAACATTCCTTCCCCAAGACTCAGAGGGGTAGTGGTGCTAAGATACTCCTCAGGAGTCCTCTTCTTCCAGCTGGGGAAGGGGATTTGATGGCAGACGCTGTCCCAGAGGCAGAGATGGTCCACAGAATCAGGACTTCCAAGAACCCTTCCCGGAGAAGCCTCCACAGAGCTCCTGAAGTGCTGCCCAACTGTCCTGCCCTGGAGGCAATCGGGAGCTGTATCTCCTTGCACCCCCTGGCTTGGGCTGCTATTGCCTCAGACCAGTGGGTGCTAAACTTGGTGTCTAGGGGATACTTTATACCCTTCGACCCCACCCCCCTCCAATCCAAAAGTCACTCCCGGACATCCCACCCTGCCAAAGGGAGTTAGCTCTTATAGAGGTTCAAGACCTCCTTTAAATAAAGCGCCATCCAGAAGGTCCCAGCAGGACAACAATGATCCGGTACTTACTCTCACTTCTTTTTAGTGCCCAAAAAGACAGGGGACCTGCATCCCATTCTGGACCTCAGCAAGTTGAATTTATCGGTCAAGAAGCCAAAGTTCTGGATGGTCAATGTTCAGTCCATTCTTCCGCTTCTGCACAAGGATTATTGGATGTGCTCAGTAGATCTCAAGGATGCATACTATCACATAAAAATAGACAGGTACTCCAGGAGAGTTCTGTGCTTCCGGCTGGGAGCCAATCGTTACCAGTTCAGAGCCCTGCCCTTTGGTCTTGCTTCAACCCCCTGGGTGTTTACCAAATGTATGGCAGTGGTAGCAGCCCACCTCTGAAACCGCTGCAGCCCGGGCCTTCCCATACCTGGACAATTGTAGGAGCTGTGGGAAACCAAAGCAGCTCCTCTCTCTAGCCACAGATTTCACTCCCAAGTCTGTTTCGCTATCTAGGCATTACTGTCGACCTTCCCAAGTCACACCTTGCTCAGTGTCAGAGGCTGGAATTCATAGGGGTTCTTCTGCACACGGTGTTGGAGACTGCAGCTGTTTCCCTGTGTAGGGTAGATGTGATCCAGGAGCTAGTTCTCCTTCTCCTAGAACGGGAAAGTGTCCCTGCTCACCTGATTTTTTCAAACCCTTGGTTGGATGGTGGCGGTATTCAGTTGGTTCCCCTCGCCAGGTACCACATGCGGGTGCTCCAGTGGACCCCTGCGGTACAGTGGTCAGCTCACCTTCACCCTATCTTGAGTCTGCAGGCATCACTTAGCATGGTGGCTCCGGTCCAAGGATTTTCTGCTAGGGAGACCCTTTTATCTTACACAACCCCAAGCCACGGTGACCACAGATGCCTCCCTGTTGGGATGGGGGGGGGGCATTTTCAGGGAAGGATGGCCGAAGGCACATAGTCCCCCATGGAGTCCCAAGTTACACATCAACATCCTAGAGATGAGCTGTCCTACTATTGTTGCAAACCTTGCAAGACTTTCTCTCTCTTGGGACTGTAGCAATTCAGACAAACAACATGGCAGCAGTCTAGTATATCAACAAGTGGTGGGGGGGACACACGATCATGCTCACATGATCATACCCACTGTGCAGAGAGGGCATGAGAGTGTGGGAATGGGCGATATCCTCCAGGCACTTTCTTCTTGCAACACATATCCCTGGCAAGTCCAGCGTGCTGGCAGACAAGCTCAGCAGGTCTGTCCTGAGCCCCCAAGAGCAGTCCCTGAACCAGTCAGTGACAAGCCAGATTTTCGTTTGATGAGGTCTTTTGTGCTGTGATCTTCTTGCATCCCCATCCAACCACAAATGCAGCAAATACTTTGCCCTGATCCTCTCCTCACTGGGGGAATTGCCCAGGGACGCTCTAATTCATGACTGGCTGACAGGACTCCTCTATGCCTCTCCTCCAAATCCCCTCATTCCCAAAGTTTTACAGAAAGCCAGTCGCCTGAAGGCTCTCCTTATCCTCATTGCCCCTTTCTGGCCTCATCAGACTGGTTCTCCCTTCTCTGGTCTTATCTGAAATATCCATCCTGGATATTAGATCCAGTCTGTGATCTCATCTCCCACCCATGGGGATTTCCTCCTCCCAAGCTGATATCCCTGAGGCTGACAGCATGGTACCTCCAGTTCCATGATTGTCAGTCAGGTTACAGTGCCTTCTCCAGTGAAGGACATTATTTTGGCATCTCAGAAACCTTCTACTAAAAAGGTTTATTCCAGTAAATAGTTCTCTCTTTGGGCTCGTCAGCAGGACATTGATCCTTTTTCTACTCCTGTTCCAGACATTCTGTCATTCCTTTCCTCTCTGTTCCAGCAAGGAGCAAACTTATCGATGATTAAGCTTCAGCTGGTGGCTACTTCTAATGGTCACCTAAGTGATATTCCCATGTTTTCTTCTAGGCTCTGCAAGGCCTTTCTTAAGGGAGTGTTCTTGCTCAGGCCTCCTTTCAAAGATCCGTCTCCTCCCTGAGATCTTACTTTGGTGCTGCAGTCCCTGACACAACCTCCCTTTGAACCTGTTGCTAAGTAGGATATTCAGTTTCTGTTTTGTAAAACTGCCTTTTTGGTGGCTATTACCTCTCCCAAGAGGGTTTCTGAATTGCAGGCTCTTTGCATAAAGCTTCCCTTCATGATTTTTCATAACGATAGGGTCTCCCTCAGTACCAGTCCTTCATTCATTCCTAAAGTAGCCTCAGAAACTAGCCTTAATCAGTCTGTTCTGCTTACCGTCTTTTTTCCCAACTTTTCGAACAAAGGAGAGCACCAACTACATTGTCTGTATGTACATAGGCAGTTATGTTTCTATTTGAAGAGGACTGAGGATTTTCGAAAATTATATCAGCTTTTCGTAGCCTTCTATCAGGCCAAGAAAGGCAGGGCCATTTCCAAAGTGTCAGTTCCATGTTGGATAGCTTCTTGTATGGCTCACATTTACGAAAACAATCAGAAGGATCTCCCCAACCTATTAAAGCTCATTCTACTAGATTGGTGGCTACCTGTTCGGCATTCTGGGCTAGGATTTCTTTGGATGACATTTGTGCCGCTGCCACTTGGTCAGACCCCCATATCTTTGTATCGCATTACGATTTGGATTTGGTATCTAGGGGTAGAGCTTCATTTGGTTCTTCTGTGCTCCGGCATGTCCTTCCTTGAGACTTCCCAGGGTTATGGATAGCTGTGGACTCTGACCCATCCGTGATCAATAATGACCCGGATAGCATCATATAAAGAGTTATATACTTGCCATAACTTTTAATCTGTGCTATCTAGTATCATTATTTATCATGTTCCCACCCTCTGTCCCCCTCCTTCTGGTGACTAGGGGATTCTTGGAGTATGGTATGTTTGGTTCTGCTGTTCCTTGGAGTGGACAGTGTCGCTGTCCTGATGTTTATCAAGCAAACTTGATCTGAGGATTATGGGTATCAGGGGTTTGTAGGAGGGGAGGAACTCGAGCTCATGAGCTGTCATTCACTGCTGGCTTGGATCTGAGGTCAGATCCAAGACCTATCCGTGATGAATAATGACACTGGATAGTACAGATTCCAAGTTATGGTAAGTACGTAATTCTCTTTTTTAACAGGTTCTTGATAATTTTCCATTACACGAGGAGTGCTACAATTGAACACACCCTACTCTACCCCTTTAAGAAAATGGGGTGCGCTACTTTAGTCTCTTCCATTTTTCATGCAGCACTAAAAAGCATGATGTTGTTTTTCCCCCCTCTCTTTACCTGTAGAGAAACTGATTCTCTATAGGTTTTCCATTGACCTATATTGGAAAGGACACAGAGAAGGACAGCATTCAGTCCTGTATTTACTTATTTCAATGTAGGATGTTTGTATAATTAAGTTGTTCGGTGGTGGTGCTGCGGTAGCGTTGTCGCTTCACAGTAAGACGCTGTCTGGTTTGATTTTCAGCTAGAGCATCTTTTGCGTGGAGACATGGGTGTACCTTCGTTGAAGGTTGTGCGTCAGGGCTGGTAACTCGGCACGTAAAAATCAACTACCAATCATTAGCGGACCAGAGTTCCATCTTGGCAACCCCTAACTGGGAAAAGCCGAAAGACACAACAACCTTACAGACACAAGGTGCAGGATTTAATCTTTACATGAAATAATTGGCTAGGCTTAAGATGGCCCACAAGGGCAAAGCTATGACTGTCACTCACATTTCTTACTCTTATGGGTTAAGTTATTCTATATCCTTAAGACTCCTGCCCTTGTAGCTATCAATAACCTAGTTTGTCAGAAATGTTGAAAGAGCAAATGGTTGCATCTAAGGAATTTATTATTTTGAGATGGAATTCAGGATATGAATTGCCTAAAGACAGAGAGGCCTTACTGAGCTTAATGCTGCCGAACAAGCATTTACTAGAAAACGGACATCAAAAACTAATGCAAACTGTAACTGAAGTATGGAATATTGAACAGAAGATAAAATAATTGGAGATGGGATCTTTAGAAAAGGGAAGGTGCAAATTGCAGATAAATAGATGGAATTTGCAGGAGGGATAAACAAAGAATGGTGTTCAGGAGCAGTGAGGGTTGGGAGAAGGCAGAAATTGAACAGTTTATGTAACACTGTAGTAAATGAAATGTGCTAAAAGAAACCACATACCGCATGGAAAAACAATGGAAACTGTTACTGTTTTTTTGTATTAATTTATACAGGCTCATGTTATAACTTTAAAATGTGAGAATTCAATAAAGATGTTTTTACAAACAGCCATAACCATGCTACAACACCTGTAGCATGGCCTCCAACACCAGTCCTATGTGGACAGGCTCCAATCACCATCACTGTACTCAGTGTCGAACAGATTGCTCAGAGGTGATCTGTGCCTCATCTACAAAGCGATCTTGCACCTGCCCTACTAGATATGCTCCATAACTGTATGTCTGACTCCTCACACATTACCTGTTCGAAAGGCCTAAATCTTATATGCGATGTTAACGAGACTTGCTGAAGAAACAGGTTTGTCTCCTAGATGCTGCCCTGTCTCTGGAATAGGCTTCCCATATATGTCAGAGCACGTCACTAACCCTCTTTAAGTGCAGCCTTTGTGAGTGGATGGGAAACCACAAATATGTCCCAGGGATTCCAACTGTCGCCCTCATTGGCAGGGGCGACAGGTGCTGACTGAGGTTTCTTTTTTATGGGTAAACTCTTGGCCAGGCTTGTAAGGACACCAGGGCCATTAGCTTAGTAACCAACTATGATTGTATAAGATAAATAACCTGCGTCTCCCTGGACCCTTTCTATCATGACTAGGCATCAAGAACAGTAGTATTCGCAGTCCGTGTGGCTAATTTAATGTAGCCAGTCAAGCAGCATGTTTTTGGAAGGTAGTGTACCCAAACAAAACCCACATGGCTGTGGGAAAATACATGTAGACTCAGCACAGACAGTAACTGCAAGTCGAGATTCAGTCTAGGAGCTGAGATGCAGTAGGTTTAATATGTGTGCCACCATGTTGCCCACTGTAGTAATCCCTGTGCCACTACACTGCCCACTATACACTGAGGACTGCAAGATAAATTTTCTTTACCCAGGCTCACTACTGCTGACTTGTCTGGTCATAGTACATGATTTCTTATTTAGCACAGGCTTTCTTTTTTAATAGTGTTGCTAAGATTTTATTGGTCTCTACTATAGAAAACATTGTGGCATTTTCTAATAACAGTATTCAGAAAGCTTTGCCTGTTCTCAATTGAGTCACCCTAACACAATGTAAGACTTTGATTTTTATATCCTGAGAAACATAACTCAAAATTGATTAAAAAAATAGGAAAATACTTTTGCAGGCGGCAAATAACCTTTGAGCCCCACCAACTCCACACTCGTACAACAGTGGGTACAAGTTTAAAGCCCTACTGCAGTGCATCACCAGATTGCAGACTCGGTCAGTGCATTTTTGAAAAACTGTAGTGAAAGAAAATTGAATTAAAGACAACTCACACCAACTATGCGGTTAGTGTAGGATAACAATTCATAAGTCTTCTGTGCTTAGAAGAAAAGACATGAGATGAAAAAGAGGTTTGTGTACTGGCTGTTTAAATTATTTAAAAGCTACAGACATATGTTTCTGTCTGTCTGTAGTTTTCCTTCAAAACTGAGTATTCTTTTCGATAGAAAGATATTTTGCATGCATATAGTTACACGTCTTCCTGCTGCACCCTGCAGTGCCCTTCTGTGTGACATTAACTGACTTCTGCACAGGCGGAAATATTTTCTGTTTGTCTTTCTCATGTAGCAAGTGACCAAAAGAAAAAAAAAATAATTAACGTGCCAAAAATTGGGCTGTGCAGCAGGGCAATGAAAGCATTTGTATTCCCTGATAAAATTATAAGGTTCATTACGAGGATATATGAGGGATCGGGTGAAAAATTAAAGTGGGTAGATTCCTCTCTGATAATTTCTTTTGAGCAGAGGAACCAGGCAGGGGTGTCCTCTTTCCCCTTAGTTATTTGCATTATATTTAGAACCACTGGCACAGAAAATTAAGGGACTCAAAGTCAAGGATTTAATCGGTATGGTAGTCTAGAAAAGCTGGCTTTTTTTTACAGATGATATTATTTTATACCTGATAAAACCAAAAAAGGATATTTCGGTGCTGTGGACCATTTTGAGACCGTTTCCAAGTTTTTTCGGGATACAAAATTAATGAAGCTAAAGTAAAGGCAATAGCTGTAAACTATGTACCCACACATGAATTGGTTCAGCAATATCCATATTTATGGGGGCATGATAAAATGAAGTACTTAGGAGTATGGATTAAAAAGGATTCTGTTGTGGCAGCTAAGGATATGTGGGAAGAGATTAAATGAAAGATAATAGAAAAACTGGGAAATTTGAAACTTTGTTTTGTGGATCTGGATAGCAGGATAGAAGCAGTTAAATGTTTTTAGTTCCTTTACTTATGTGCATGGGTCAGGCATATTTTTATCAACCAAAGTAGAAGTTATGGATAGCAATTAATAAAAATCTGAAGAATTTTACATGGGAGGGGAAGATGGCAAGAGTCAAGTGGTAAAAGCTGATTTTTCCAATAGAACAAAGTGGTTTGAGATTACCTGATTTGAAGGGGTATGTCAGAGCTACACAGTTAAGGCTCCTATACATAGCTCAAGCAGAAACCTATAATTCAAAATAGAAAGGGATGTTGATGAAACGGGGGTAGGCTCAAGAAACAAAGAAAGACTGGGATTTTTTTATGCAGATCCTTAAGATGAATAACAGTAATAATACAGAATATTATATTCATAAAGTAGCAGAAAGTATTCTAAGAACTAAGCCAACATGGGAATGAAGAAAGGAGATACTGCTGATAGGGATGACCCCAATTAGAGATGTACACCAGAGGCAAGAGGAGGCTTGAATTTATTGGATAAAATTAACAAGGAAACCAGGGTATTAGGAGCAAATAATTGGAGAGGGAGATGTAATGGAATTGGGAAGAGTCCAATAATTTATTTGGACTGCAGCCTAGAGATTGCCTTCCCTATCAAGAATTGATATCAGAGTATAGGCAAAGGTAAATAGGGGAATCCTTAGCAAAAGATCAGTACTGGTAAAGGTTTTAGTAGAATTTAGAACAGATGCTGCTGTTAAAAAAAATGGATAATTAGGACAGCATGTAAAATACTGCATGATAACTGTAGGTTAGGTAGGATTGGGAAGACACTGGATAATCAATTCACAAAGAAACAATGGGGGATTATATGTTTGTTTCCCAAATATGTAACAAATTCCAGAAAAGTTAGGGTCTTTGCTTCAAAGTGTTTACATAGGTATTTTTATACCCAATGTAGACTCCATAGAATTTTTTCTCAGGTAGACCGCAAATGTTGGAGGTGTGATGAGGGAGAAAGAGATAATTAGAAACATAATTTTTTCTTGTGTGTAATGAGTTGGCAGACTTTAGAAGTTCCCTGCAGACTACTCTGTACTAAGGAAACTGAGAGTTCTTTCATCTCTGAGAGTATGAAGAAGGGGGCAACCAGTACTAGTTTAAATAACCATGGGGAGACTAATCGGTAAACATTTGTGTTTGAATTTGATTTTGACAAACTAGCTACAGTGCTAAGAATAATTTGGAGATACTTAAAACAAACAAAAAAAGAGAGAGCAATGTCTCTGGACTTTTGCTGTGAGGTGGGGAGACTGGTTTCTTTCCCTATCCCAAAGGTATATGGTTTGTGAACTGGTGTTCAAATTAAGTGTATTGTGTAGTGAAGTGTATGTGGGATGCTTATATAGGTGTGTGGGTGCAAGTGGATTTTTTTTTTTTTAATGCTCTTGTGTTCATACCTCTCAACCTCTTAGTGCAAGAAATCTGGACACAGCCTGACAGAATGGGGTGACAAAGGCCCAAAAATAGGGACAGATTTTAGATATTGCTCTTATAAACTTAGAGAATTGCTAGAGTAATAGGGTTTGTGTTAGCATACATTTTGTGAAGGATTTGAAGTCTGAAACTCTGGTCAGAGTCACAAAGATATTTGATGAAGTGCTTAAAAAGGTTGACTTCTTTTATTTAGTAATTTCAGTCCTCGGATCGTCCCAGAGATTTGTCAGAAAACCACTAATTTTATGAAGAATAGACCAAAAATATGAGGCAAATACCTGGACATTCTGCAAAAATCTGGACAGTTGAGAGGTATGGGTTCAGTACAAGATTGGTTCCTTCCCTACAGCCTGCATTGGTTGAGATAGGCTTCCACGTCCCTCAAAACTGAATTAGATAACGCAGATATTGAAAATAACTAAATGAATGTATGTTGACACCTGTATCCTTTAAAAGTACTCTGTGAGGGGAAAATGGCTAACTGCATTTGATATTAATTTCAGGATCTTAATGAAAATGCTAACTAAGCATTTTGTTTGTCCTGTTCTGCTCATATAATTTTAGTGTTTTTTGTTTTTCAACTTTTAATGTTTATATGGAGCTTTTCTCCTCGGGACTCCACTGAAAAAGGACATGTTGCCCACTCAGTCTACCCTGATAAACAAATAGAAGTAAATAAGCAAAATACATTACAAACTGGGACATTCTCAAAAGAAAAGTTTATTTGGAGGTAACTAAGCTATTATCTGGGTGGCACAGAATTATAGAGGTTAGCATTGCTGTCTGACAGTTCTTGATTTTCCAGTTCATTTCCTAGCTGGTGTGCCTTCTGTGCAGTCTGCATGTTTACCCCATGTCTGTATTGGTTTTCATTTAGTGTTCTGTTAACCTCCCACATACCAAAGATGTGTAGGTGAAGTGGTGATTCTCCAGGTTGTTGTAGATGTGTTCTGTTTTGTGTATAGGCACATGTATGCATATCCATTGATGGACTATTTATTTATGTTTTATTTATTTTACTGGGAAGGTCTGACTTGGAACGAAGCCAATTTTCAGCAGATGCCCGGGGAGAAAATCTCATGGTACATTTCTTTGTACTGTGGGAGGAAACCGGATCACCTGGAGAAAAACTACACAAACACAGGGAGGACATGCAGACTCCGCACAGAAGGCACCCCACCCTAGCATCTAACCAGAGAAGCTTGTGAGGCAACAACACAACCTCTGCACCACTGTGCTGTCCAGACCCCCCCCCCCACAAAATGCATCACATTGTTTATGCAAGGCAAGGACTAGTGCCCTCTCCTAGATCAGTTTCTCTGCCTTGCATCCAATTAGTGTCAGAATGCCAGTATAGACTCTAGCTTCCCCATTACCTTGACTGAGTGTGCATTAGAGAATGAATGAATGAATAAACAAACATCTGCATGACCTGCTAATTCCCCTTCCCTGCCACAAATGTGATAATTTTTTTTTTTTTTGGGGGGGGGGGTTCTCTTCCTGTATCTAGATGTCACAGAGAAGAGATTCAGTGGGTTAGAAGTGCTTTTATAAACTCTATGAGGAATTTACTCCAGTTACTTAAGAGCTAGACCAGATGCACCTCGTACCTACTAGACTGAATATATTTGATTTGTCCTTTTCTGTGGTCAGATTCATAAAGGTATTTGATGAAATAGCTTAAAAGGTTGACTCTTTGTCATGTTTGGACTTTGTATCCTACTGTATTTGGGCACATTTCAGAGATATGTGTTCTCTTAAGTGATTTCTGTGCTGACAGAGTTGTCATTGAAGAATGAGGCCACCAGCAGTTTGGATGTATTGGATACTGCTTCTGATTTCTACCCATATATTTACAAATGCATATATTGGAGCTTTTGTTAGAACTATAAATACTGTACATTTGGTATGTCCATGAGTCAAAACTGGCTCAAAGGGCTCCCTTATACCCACATATGGAATCTCCCCATCAACTTAGGAGTCTTGTTAGGGGAAGTAGCTAATGCCTTGGTCATTTAGACAGAAGGAAAAAGAAAGAAGAACTCTGTCTAGTGTGGTACAATTTGTTCCATATTTCAGGTGACGCGTAGCAAAAGGGTTCCTTTCCTTAACTGGCATGGCCAGTAGCACAGGACTACCTTTTGAGAACTGGCTTCCAAGTATAGAGTCCTCAAAAGGGGTGGTTTCATTTAGTAAGTAGGTGGAGTTGCAGAGCAGCATCCCTCGGGTCAGGAACTGGTTCCTCTACCAACAAGGATAGAGCCAGTAAGTGACTCTGGGTAACATTATGCTAGTGGTTTTGGGGTGGTATCCATGACTTTTTTCTTTTTTTCCCTTTACTTTTGACATCTTAGTCATATTACACTGTTCTATTTTAGATGACGTTTTCACCTATAGTAGTAAATTGGAGCAGGGCATTCAGGAGTCTTCATCAACTCAGATGTTCTTCCCCAGACCTGTGAATACAGAATATTTTGTAGAGAGGTTACAGGACAGAGTTTCTGTCAAAACCAGATATTTTTTTCAGATTCCAAAAGCCTCTTGTGCCATAGTAGTCCAACTTAGATTTTTACTGAAAACAATTATAACAAACAAGTAAATAAATAAATACACACACGGAGATAAATAAAAAGAAAATATGTGATAGAGAAGATCTCTTTCACTTCAAAGGAACAGATTACTAATCAGGATTTTTTTTCTGGTGCCCATAGCAGATGATGAATAGAAGCCCGTCTTTCATCTGCTGTACTTAAACAAGTGCCTCAAGGTAAAAAAAAAAAAAAAAACTAGATTTTAAGGATGCATGTTGACATGTATTGGGTTTCTGGCCCCACAGGAAATTTCTAGGTTCCTTATGGGAAGTCAAGATTTCCATTTCAGAGTGCTTTTCTTTTGTCTAACAGCAGCACCTCAGATGTTTACTAGATGTCTAACCACAGTACTGTCACCAATAAATGTGACTGGTATGCCCAATTTCCATTACACACACGACTGCTAAGTAGTCCAGTCACAGGATCAGTTTTTGGAACACCTAGAAGTGGTGATTTGTTTTTCTGGGCTTGTTTGGGTCTGCTTTTAAACAAAATAACAGACCTGACCCCATTCAAAAAGTTCCTGAGGGGTATTTACTGTTCCATGAAGTGACATATAGGGATTGTTTTCCATCAAGTGACATGGGAATTGTTTTAAAATACAGGAGTTAGAGAATGTCGGTTTGTTTTCAATGGTCGGGTCTCCAGAACCAGCTTCCACCCAAAGAGTTTTGTGAGGATTCCTAGTCATATGTTGGTAAGCATTTTTTTTTCTGTTTTGGATACCATAGGTTCATAGGTTGGTACTAGGCTATCAGCCCTAGGGCCTATACAAGCCTAGCCATAACAATTCCCTGGCTATTTCTTCCCACATTATTTACTTTCCTGGACCCCTGTCTAGCAGGGCGACTGACGTGATCCCTGGGGTGAATTTCCTTTCTCCCATCCAATCGTCAAGGTCCCTCTTGAAGAGGTCCAAAGAGGCACTCTGCTTTACATGTATGGGCAATCTATTCCAGAGTCTGGGGAGTCTCTGGGTCAGGAACCTATCCCTCCAGCATGTTTTGTTTATTGTGATGACAAGGTTTAGATCCCTGGAGCGTGTAGCTCTGAGGGATTGGGATTTCTTTAAGTGTAGCATGTCTAACAGCTCTGGGTTTGACATGGCCTTGTATGTTAAGCAGAGATCGCCTCTGAGTAGACGATATGTGACAGAGTATAGCTGGAGTTTTTTAAGGCGGTCAGCGTAGGGCATCTGCTTTAGGCCTGTGATTCTTTTAGTGAGGTATTTCTGAGGCCTTTCCAGTTGTTGCAGATGTCTTGAGAGGTACATACCAAATGGGGCGTTGTATTCTATAATGGGTCTAATGAGGGATGAGTACAGTGGGACAATGATCTCCTTTTTTCTGGATGAAAAGCCCTTCGTGATGAGGTGTGCCACATAGAAGGATTTCCTGACTGTTGTGGCAATGTGGTTATCGAAGGCGAGACCACTGTCCACCTGTGTCCCTAAGTCTCTTATCACACATTCTGTGTTTAGTGTATTGCCACCTATATGGTAATTCATGGATACATGTTTTTTCCCAAAGGGGATAACAATACATTTCTTGGCATTGAGCTTGAGCCCATGGCTCTGGCACCAAGCATCTGTTTCTGTAAGGCCCTTTTGTAGAGTATCCACATCATTTGGGGATTCAATAATGGCTCCCAGTTTGCAGTCATCTGCAAACTTGGTTAGCCAGAGTCCCTTAGTGTTGACCTGTACTTCAGAGAAGTAGATGCCAAACAAGAGCGGCCCCAGGACTGAACCCTGAGGTACTCCACTTGTCACTTGTCTGGAGCTGGATTTGGAGTCAGCTACTTTTACAGTGAGGGTTCTATCAGTAAGCCATTTAGCAAACCACTGGGTGACATAGGGATTAATGCCCAACTTAGTAAGTTTATCTATGATTCCAGAGTGGGGGATGGTGTCAAAGGCCTTGGCAAGGTCTAGATAGGCTGTGTGGACCACCTTACCCTTGTCCATGGCTCTGGAGACTGATTCAAAGAAGTCAGTCAGATTCAGGAGACAAGATCGGCCCTTCACAAACCCAAACTGGGTGGGGTCCAGTGTTTGAAGGTTGCCAATGTCTTTGTTTATAAGTTCCATGATAATACGCTCCATGGCCTTGCAGATAAGGCTTGTCAGACTGATGGGACGGTAGTTTCCGGGATCCAAGGTGGATCCCCCCTTGTGGATTGGGATAACTGTAGCTCTGCGCCACTCAGTGGGCATGAAACCTGAGGTGAGGCTATGATTAAACATGACACTTAGGTGAGGTGCCAGTTCATATTGTAGTTCATGTAGTACACAGCCCGGGATGTCATCTGGTCCCATGGATGCTGTATTCTTGGCTTTAGAGAGTGCGTTTTGTACCTGTGTGGCCGTTATTACTGGAATTTGGCAATCTTCCGGTATTGAGATGGGCCATTTAGGGGGTGAGAGGGGTGAAGTTGGCACTGAATCGATCTGCCAGGATATTGGCAATATCCTTCGGATCAGTATATTTAATGCCATTCTGTTTTAGCTCAGAGCAGATCTGAGCATTGGCATTTAGATTCTTGACATAGTTATAGAATGCTTTGTGGTTGTCTTTGGAATCTTTGGCAATTTTATTTTTGTAACTAGCTTTGGAGGATTTTATGAGGCATCTCAGTTTCTTACTGAGGCTAGTAAGGGAGTTTTTTGCTTCCTGGGATTTTCTTCTTTTCTGCAAAAGTTTCTTCCTTTTGTTGTAAAGTTTGTTTATGGCAGGGGACCACCAGATTGGCTTCCTTTTTATGGATGAGAGCATTTTGGTTCTATTTGGGATGGCACGATTCATGCATGAGTGGATGTGCTCGTACAGTGCCTTAGTGTAGGATTCAGCAGTTGAACTTTCAGTTCCCTTCTGCATGGGTGTCATGAAGTTTGTCACTTCTGACTTGAGTAGCATGAAGTTGGCTTTGGAGAAGTTTTTTATGGTGTTTTTTTTACTGGGGGGGGGGTGGGATGTGGATGTTAAGGGTGATTAGCTTATGGTCAGACCTGACTAACGAGGGGGTGACCATAGGTATGGAGCATTGATTTCCCATGTTGGTAATGACCAGGTCTAGGATATTGGAGCCCCTGGTGGGACTATGGATTAGTTGATCCAGGGCGTTGGAATTTATGAATTCCAAGAACCGTTGCGCAAAGGTGTTGGGATATGAGTAGTTTTCCCAGTTAATGGCAGGGTAGTTAAAATCACCCAGTATTAGGGTGTTTGGTTCTATCTTAATATTTTCCAGTATGTTTAGAAAGGTGTAGTGAGAATCTTGGGGTATGGTGGGGGATCTGTAGCAAGCTACAATTTGGATTGCAGTCTTACCTAGTGTCAGTTGCACTTGGAGAATTTCAGACACATTGTGTTGGCCAACTAGCCTGGTGGTGTGAATATCCTTGGTGAATATTGACACTCCTCCACCTTTAGTGTTTCGGTCCTGGTTTGGTGGCCGAAAAGTGTGGTAAGAGTTGTAGCCTGGTATTGCAGGGGTGCTCTCTGGAGCCTTGAACCAGGTCTCAGTTACTGCACAGATATCGATGTTCTCCATTTTTAGGAGTGCCTCGAGAGAGTGCATTTTGAGGTTTAGACTTCTAGCATTGAGTAGCATTACCTTCAGATTTTGCATGCTTGTACCTGTTACGGTGGTGGTTTTGTCCTTTGAAGTTTGCCTAAAAAAGGCACTATAGGGGTGGCAAGAGCCTTAGCCAGTAACCTGAATCCCAGGGGCGACAGGTGCAGACCATCTCTGGCAAAGCATCGTGGTCTGTCAATCATGTCATCCCAGGCAGACAGATACTGGATCCCCTTTGAATGACACCATAAGCTTAGCCAATTGTTGAAGTCAATCATTTTATCCTTATATTGTGGTATCATTCTGGGCGAAGGCAGGATGCTACTCAGGGCTAGGGTCATACCTGCCTGGGCCACATGATCCGAGAGCTCTTACATGTCTCTTTTCATGTAGTCCAGGGAGGTACATCTGAAGTCATTCACTCCAACATGGACAATGACAGCGTCATATTTGTACTTGTTGTGAAGTGACTTGAGTGCATGCGTTATGTGGCGGATCCTGGCACCCGACAGGTAGCTGACTGTAATTTTCTCCTTATTCAACCTGGTGAGAGGGACATCAGTGTGCCGGACTATAGAGTCACCTATGACTAAAGTGTTAGGTACATTGTCTTGCCTTAGGGGCTGTTGCTGGGTGGCACACTGGTGTTGTGAACTATGTGACACATTGGTTGTGATTGGTGTTTGTTTGCGTTTCAGCTTCAGAGGTCTTTGTTGCTTGGGCAGGTTACAGTTAAGGGCCTCTGCATATGTGGATTTAGTGTTGCTATATGTGGGTGTTGGTGGTGCGGGTTTAGAAGGGCTTTGTGTTGCTTGAGGTGTAGTGTGGGTGTTAACCTTCTCCTCTTGACTGTTTAGCACAATCTTGGGTGGAGAGAGCTTTGCTTCCATTTTGGCTATGTAAGTGCATCTCTCACAGGTTGTAGTGTTGGGTGGTAGGAGGAGAGGGTTGTCTGTGTACATGAGGCAATTGCTGCATTGCCCCAGTATGCCCAGGTTCACCAGGTGGACAGGAGAAATCACCGGAAGCTGACCCTTGGATATGCCTGGTTTGGGGCTTTTTTTTTTCTTTGTAAAGTATAGGAGCTGTTTCCTTAGCAAGGTACTTTGCAATTATAGGCTGTTTAGTGCCTACTATTAATTTCTCCTTGTTAACAAGGAGAGTTCAGTGTTTGTATGAGTTTAAGGCTTCCTAGTGCTTTCCAGCAGGTATTAGAGAAAGTGCTAGTCACAGGGATGCTTAAAGGTAAGATTGAAAAGAATGCACTCTGCAGTGTGCACTAGAGAAGTTAGATGTGAAAGTAGGTAACTTGAGTTTTACCTGTTTAAAAAGTTAAGGTTTAGTGGAGAGTTACTATTTTTAAAACAGCAAGATGGATTGAAAGGGGTGGTCACTTTTGTATTTTGGTACTATGAAATACTGTAGGATGGCCAATAAATTTAAATAATTGAAGGGGTGGGATTTCAAAATGATGATTTTGTGATTACTCACATAAGCCAGTGAAAGTAGAGAGAAATGAGATATATGGTCAGATTAACATAAGAGAGCTGTGGTCTCTTTTGAAGTTTTAATATGCTGTTAAAACAGAATGCAAGCAATACACAAGGTAAAGAAAAACTATGGTATTCAAAATATAGAAAGGCAATACAGTAATACAAAAAATAAAAGCAAACTAACCTTTCCTTCACAGCAAAGTGTAGCAGAGTCTGGATGAGCCTTTCTGGTAACCCCCCTATTAGGATCTCTCAGTAGTCAGAAGAGGGATCTAAGGGCAAAAGTTTGTTTTTGCCCGATTTCTGCATCAGGTTAACTTTCTGTTACTTTTTGGGCAGGTCATTTTAATTGCATTTTTGTTTCTGTGGTTTTTCATAGTTTTCCTTCTCTCTTTTTCATAATTTACAGCTCAGTGAAATGTGAAAACTGGATATTTACTGGAGTGATGGGAAGTGAATGTTGTGCTTGAAGCTTTTTTTTCCCATTTCAGACTACTTTTGGGTTTTGCAGTGTGGTGTTTACCAAACATGTATTCATTTTATTAAATCGAAAGTCCCAAGCATTGAATACCTGAGAAACAAAATAAAAATGATTGAATTTGCATTATTCAGTTTAAAAATGCAGCTTGATTAAAAACAAATGAAACAACTAAAAGCCGTTATATTGCAGGTGGCCAAGCCCTCCCTCCACACATCCAACATGAGCATTATCACCGTCTTATTTAAATTAACTAACTACACTGTCATGCAATCTAGGGAATAGGGCAAAGACCATACATTGAATTTCTTGCATTATTACTCACAAATTACATTCACAGATCAGTGAAAAAATAACTGCATTGGTAATGCAACAAATCCTTAGTTATCTAAAACAAACTCCACAACACTGAAATTCCATCTGTCACTTAAATCCACTGATATTTTACACAAACCTTTGAAGTCCTCCTTCAGGTTAACCAGTGATACAAGTCAAACTTTTACATAACAGTGCTTGAACTACATGCTGCCCTGAAACATTCCTAAAGTTAGGTTTCTCCCATCAGAAGTATTTTTGCATTGTACATTTACCTTCTGTTTGCATATGTTTAACAGCTGGTAACAAAGGATAGTTTCTAAACATACAAGTGCACTCCATTTTGGATGTGAAAGTACTATATGAAAGCTGGAAATCTGTAGATGTTTCTTATTTGTAAAAGGAAAAGACAGACTCTGGCCATTACCCTTTCGTTTTCAAAGTCATCTGGGAAACACAACTTTGGAAAATCCTACAGAGGAGTTAAACCAAGGCACAAGTGGATAAACTGAGTGAAACATTTTGCTAAAGTGTTCTAAGGGAATAGGAAGATAAAGCCCTATACGATGTATACATTATATGACCGTTTTATTTACTGTAGTGCCCATTTGACAAATTATTTTGCGTGTAAGGAATATTTTTCTTGTGGAAGTCTGTCATGACCTTGTTTTCATCAATATTAATCGGTTAATACAAAAATATACAATTTACATAGGTACTTTTTATACTTAGTAATCCAGTATAATGCATTGTAATGTTTTACTATTTATTAATCTTTTTTGCTTAACTTCTATTTTTAGACAGTGTATTTCTAATTTATACCTCCCTGCTACTAGAAGTCATGTCCTTCCATTTGTACCTTACCAAGATTTGCAGATCTCTGGCTAGAGGAGGAAGAGAAAAAAAAATATTCCACTGTTACTCAACCTAGTTAATGTCTCCACTTACCATGTACAAGGTTCGATCCTGTACTTCGACCAATGTCTGTGTGGAGTTTGCATGTTTCCCTGTGTCTCTGCGAGGTTCCTCCCACCTCCTAAAACATACTGGGTATTTTTTATTCAAAGTTGCCCAAAAAACTGAATGATGTCATGGTCAGCAGAGTTGTATAGACTATCCACTTTAGGCATCTGCTGTGGTGCACAGTATCTCCTCGAAAGGAGAACATGGATCACAAATGTCATGCTGTGTCAGAGACAGATATTCAGTGGTGTCAGACTGTGGGTGATTTGGTCTCTGTGACTATTGTCAGTAAGCATGAGCATGGTTATTTGCCAGTGATAAGCAGGTTGAGGACCTGGCCTACTCCAACCTATGCCAGAGACCCATGCAAACAGCAGGAGGGGTGTATATGTCTCTTTTGGCCAGTGTGTACCGGTCATAAAAGCTTATTAAGCTACTGGCCAGCAAGTGTCCATTTGCTCAGCTTGGCTAATCTAGCATAGCTTTATTAAGGCAAAGCTGGACATAAAACCAATCAACATGGCAAACAAGAAATGTGATGTGAAATAATCTTTATAGATTCACTGACAGGACACAGCTTGGAACTGGTGACACAATGGTAAGAAGGAAGAGGCTGGACATCATGTGTATGCAGAAGACGAGGTGGAAGGGTAGTACAGCAAAGTCACTTGGTTTGGAGTCAAGAGTCAAGTACTTAGGTGGGGGCATTAGAAATAATATGAGAATTGTGGTGAGGGAGACTTCATAAGACAGTGAGGTGAAAACAGAACTAGTAATAGACTCATGGCAATAAGACTTTGGTATAAAAATAAGGCAGTATTCACAATTTGAGCAGGTTTATGACAGTGAGGAAAAGAGTGCATTCAGACAGCAGGTACAAAGAGTACTTAATAAAGCAAGACAACATGAGTTGGTGTTGATAATGGAAAACTGAAAGCTCAGATTAGGAGAGATGGACAGAACAGGATACGACACTGTGTCCACATGAGTGGGGCAGTAGGAATAAAGAAGGAAAGGCTGTTTTGTACTTCTGCCTGGCAAATGGCTTCATATTGGCCAACACATGGTTTGTTGAGAGAGATGGTCACTAGATCACATTCAAAAGTGACCAACGTGCAACTCTGGTAGATTTCCTCCTTGTACGAAAAGAGCATTGAGGTTGAATTAAAGATTCCAAAGTCATCCCCAGTTGACCCACAGAATAAACCACGTGTGTCCACAGTCAGCTGCAGACAGTGATCAGAGAAGGCTATGAAATCAACAGAGACTAAGCTGAAGACTTGCATGTTAACTGGAGTGAAAGCACAAGAATTCAAGGGAATACTCAAGGCTGTAGCATTTCAGGAAGAATGGGAAATAGATAGAGCCAAAGAAGAATGGCAATGTCTCAAATCAGCATGTCTGAAGACTATAGAACATATATGTTGCAGAGCCAGGTATGGACATAACATATGTAAGGAAAGCTGGTGGTGGAAGGTAGAAGATCAGGAAGTCATCAAAAGAAAGAAGGACTGCAGGAAAAGTGGGATATAGAAAGGGGATAGACCAGGCTAAGAAGGAATGCCGGTTGGCTAGCAAAGAGACCAAGATGGTCAGTCACAGTAGCAAAGAACAAGGTATGGGAGACAGTCTAACAACTTCTGGAAAGTGGCTCAGCAGATGGCATAAAAAACACTATCAGGTTGCAAGGCAAAGACAGAAAGATAAAGAAGATGGTAATTGGATTATCTTCATAAGGGATGAAAGCAAAAAGTGGCTTACCAGTCCACTGGGCACCAAAGGGAGATGGAAGGAGTTCTTTGAGAGCATCTAAATGAAGAAAACACCACAGAAGCTGTACTGCCCCAGACACAGCCTACAATGAAATAAATAAAATAAACCCTAAAATAAATAAGAATAGAATGAAGGAAAATTAATTCAGAAAGAGCAGAAGGCTCAGATGAGGCCATGGCAGATAGGATCACGATGCTGGGTGTGTTAGTGGAGAAATTGCTTCAGAGGGAACTCATAGCAGTTCATAACTATTGCAGACAACTGTATATCCCAGATGACTGGGATGGGAAGTTGTCAAAAGATTTTAACACTCTTAACATATACTGGAAGAATCACGCAGATAAAAATAAGCAAAAAGGTTTATTTTACATGCATGGAGACATGCTACAAAGTACATGGTATGTCAGCAGTCTAAATTCTGTACACTTCACATGGGTTTTTATACCCTTCCCTGCACGTACACAGTGGCTGGTTACTAGACAAAGAATTTCACTCAAGGCTATAAATTCACATCCTGGAGCCTTAGATGGTCAGAGGTCAGGCACAAGATAAGCTTGTGCCTGGATCAAGGTATCATCTGTGCATTCCTCTTTGGTCAGCAAATCCTTTACAAGAAAAACAACTTATTTTAGCTTATTTCTTTGCACGCAATGCAGTTTCACATTTTAACCCTTACTATACATGATACAAAGATGTTGAACACAAAGATTCTTATTACATTTCCCCCCTAACAACACTTTGTATCATCAGTAATACATTTTATTCATACAGTTTTTCGCATGACTCGTGTTCTGTATATTCAGAATAATAAGCTTTAGTTGCATTGGCAGACAATACATTTGATATTATCATTCGGATGCAAGGAATGCAGCAACAACCCAACAGTAGGAATATAATGACACCAACACATATAGCAATTAAGACATTCATAAGTACTGTTCCCCAATTTCCAAACCAATTTTGGAAAAAGTCAGTTAATGGATTCTGTCCTGGTTTTGTAAGTTCAGAAACTTAGGATCTCTAGATGACTGTCAATATCATGTTCGTTATCTGGGATGAACAAACAACACTCCTCCTGGATAAGAGCACAAGTACCTCCTTTCTCCGCTAGGGTGAAATCGAGCGCCATACGATTCTGCAACACTACAGTCCTCATTGCAGTTAACTCATCCATCACCAATTCTAGCGCAGAAAAAGTTGCATTGCTCAGAGTTTCTAACAATTTTGACAGTTTTCTGAGCTCCCAAATGGATTTTACTGTTCCATAAGCTGGAAGAATACCAGCCCAGGAAATAACGTCATCGCCCAAGTCCATGTGTGATAGCCCCTTGTTGCTACTATGGGCCAAATCGTGGTGATAGATCCAGGATGCATCAACGTTGCCTACGGGATTAACAGGTTTATTAACAGCACGTACATTTCGTATTTTACCTTGGGGAAGAGAAAATGTATGTCTTATAGCTGGTGCTAAATAACCCAAAAAGCAACTGCCTGACCAATTCCTTGGTAACCATTTGTATGCTTTTCTACCACAGATAAAATAACAATCATTTACTTTAAGTGTAATATTGACTGGAACAGAGTGATTTCCTTTGTCTTGCAGCCCTTTAAACAAAAGATCATACACAGATAACATTTTTTCAAAGAAACTTGTGTCATTAACATGCCCTGTACTATTAACAAGCACTTTTATAGGCTTGAAACTCGCTGCACAGTGCCCATCTATTGTACAGTTATGAATTATGGTTACATTACACTGACTCCATCCAACCTTAATCTTGCCCATTCTTTGAAAACATATAGTTCCATTCTGGCGACCCATGAGGGGTAATGCTATTTTGTCCTTTAAGGCTACCTTTGAAGTTTCAAATAGTAAATTAGTCCATGTATCATTTGCCCCCAAAGGGACTGTACCTAACATTAGACCACCATGTACAGTAGGGATAGCCGTACATATCCAACAATTTGAAACATTAAAAGACAGGGCATATGCATATTTAATAGCTTGGTATGTATTAAAAGGCGGGTGCCAAGCCGTATTCTCGTCTCTCTTTACTTGGCTAGTCTTGTTTGAAAATAAAAACGGCCAAAACAGAAAAGTAACAATCACACTTATTAACAACAAAATTATTTTGGAATGCTTTTGTAGGAAGGGCTGCTCCCTCCCGGTATTTCTCTGCATTGCTACAATAGTCAGATATTCATACAAAACAAGATTACTACTAATCAGTGTTCCTCAGGGGAACTCAAGTTTTTGTCCAGTTCAAACTGTTTTACCAGTTTACAATGTGTCAGATGGATCCACAATGTTTTTCTTTTATTCGGACTGCTGTAGGTGTTGCTATCAGAACCTGGTATGGACCTTCCCACTTAGGCGAGGCCCAGTTTTTCCTCTTGACAATTTTAATCCAAACCCAGTTCCTGGGTTTCACTTCCAGGATCCTGTTGTTCTTCTGATCTGAAAAGCAATTATTCATTAAAGAAGTGTTAGTTTTGGTCAGCAATTTCCTCATGTAGTCTGCTATCTCTTCACCCCCCTCACGTTCCGCAGGCAAAAGATTTTGCCACTGCGGGACGTAATAAGGTCTCCCGTATAATAGTTCAAATGGTGTGACCCCTTTTGAGGTGGGAGTGGTACGCATGGACAGGAGTGCCAGAGGTAAGCAGTTTATCCAAGACTGATGTGTCTCGGCCATGAGTTTATGTAACTTGCCTTTGAGAATGCCATTATGGCGTTCAACCAACCCTGCTGACTGTGGGTGGTAGGCACAGTGATGTTTTAACTCTATCTGAAAAACGGCGGCCAGCTTTTGAATAACTTGGTTCACGAAATGTGTGCCATTATCAGAATAGATGTGTGTAGGTAGCCCAAAATGAGGGATAATGTTATTTGTAAGGGCCTTGGCTACCGATAGTGCATCTGGGTGTGCTACCGGAAAAGCTTCGACCCATTTTGTAAAAGCGTCAATAATGACTAACACAAATCGCTTCTGTTGAACAGGAGTTAGTTCAATAAAATCCATGCAGATTGTGTGAAATGGATACGGGGGCAGCGGAAAAGCTGCTGGGGTGATCCACACCCCACCACCATGGTATCATGCACAAAGCAGGCACGATAAACAAAATTGTTTAGTGTATGCTATAAAGCCCTTGGTCCAGAAAATTTGCTGGATCATTTGAACCATAGCAGCAGGGCCCAAATGCGATGGGCCATGCGTCACTAATGAGGCATACCTAAAAAGGTTTGTTGGCAAGACATACTTATCATTTGGACCTACAAAAACTCCCTGCTTTTGAATAGCCCCTTATTTAATCCATCGCTGTTTTTCCTGAACTGTACTAAGTTCCTGCATTACCTGTAAAGTTTGTAAATCAAATTTATCTGTAGGGTGAAGTTCCTTCTGTGTGGTCTCGAGTGCAAAGGTAGAGGTTAAGGCTATACTTTTTGCAGTTTTGTCAGCCAGTGCATTTCCAAGTGATACCGGATACTTGGCATTCGTGTGCACTGCGCACTTACAGATGGTCAGTCCCCGTGGCAGTTGGGCAGCTTGTAAGAGACTAAGGATTAAATCCTTGTGGGTTATTTCCTTTCCTGAGGCCGTAACCATTCCCCTATTTTTCCATTGCTGTGCAAAGACATGGACCGTGGAAAAAGCATACTGACTATCTGTGTAGATAGTAACTGCCTTATCCTTGGAGATGGTGCATGCTCTGGACAAAGCAATCAATTCGGCCGCTTGTGTGGACAGGTTCCTGGGGAGGGGTTTTGCCTCCAGTACCTTAGTCTCAGTTGTGACTGCATAACCCACTTGTGTGATACCTGCCTCATTCTTACGTGCTGACCCATCTACAGACAGGGTCCAATCTGAATTTGCCAAAGGTTGGTCCTTAAGGTTTGGTCTTGGTAAGACATTAGAGTGTATTAAATCTAAACGCACGTGAGGGGCACCATCGTCAGCTGTAGGTAACAGCGTGGCTGGATTAAGAGTGGTGCATCGCTCAATGGTCATGTGTGGTTGTGATAGTAGCGTTGTCATGCAGGATAAGTGTCTGCTAGGAGAGAGAACGGTAACTTTATCGTGTAGTAGTATTACCGCGACAGAGTGCGGTACTCGTAAGGTAAGATCATGAAACAAAACTAGAGTTGCAGACGCTTGCACAGCCTGTGCGGCTGCGACTACTGCTTGTACACAATGTGGCAAAGATCGTGCCACTGTGTCCAATTTACTGGAATAAAAAGCTAATGGTCTCAACTTATCCCCATAAGTTTGCAACAGAACCGATGTCATAAAGCCCTGCTTACAATCTACTGTCTGAACAAAGGGTTTTGTATAGTCAGGGAAGCTAAGTGTTGCAGATCCTGCTATCAACTGTTTTACCCTAGTAAATGCCTGTATTGCCTTATCCGTCCATTGCAGCGCGTCATGTGCTGCCATGGGAAGTGCGAAAATAAGTTCTGAAAGTGGACTTACTTCCTCTGCATAGTTGGGAATCCAACTACGACAAAAATTTGTTATTCCTAAAAATGACATCATTTCTTTTTTTGTGCTGGGCATTGGTGCCTGTAAAATGGCTTCTTTTCTACAGTTATCTAGTTGTCTACCAGCAATTGAAATGGTATAGCCTAGATATCGTACTTCAGTTTTACAAAATTGTAATTTAGATTTATTTACCTTGTGTCCCTCTTTCGTCAAAAAATGCAATAACCGAATAGTTTCGGACTCATAGACAGCCTCTGTGGGTGCATCCAGTAAGATGTCGTCCACGTACAATAGTAGATGACAGCCATGTTCTGGTTGAAACTGTGCCAGGTTTGTCGACATTTCTTGCGAAAAGATTGTAGGGCTTTTACAATATCCCTGAGGCAGTCGTGTGTATGTGTACCGCTTACTCATAAACGTAAAAGCGAACCAAAACCTACTATCTTCCTGTAGGGGAATAGAAAAGAATGCATTACTAATGTCAATAACAGAAAAATACTTATCCGTGGGAAGGATATCATTTAACAAAACAGATGGATATGGGACCATAGGAGCCCTTGGCACTACAGCAGCATTTACAGCCTGCAGATCCTGTACCATTCTCCATGTCCCGTCCGGTTTCCTTACTGGGAACAAGGGTGTGTTACACGGTGAATCTGTGCATGGAATTAAAACCCCAGCTCTCAGTAGAGCCGTGATCACTGGTAGAATGCCTTCTTCTGCCTTTTTACTTAATGGATACTGACGCTTGTGAGGTCTAAAATCGGATTTTGGAGTTATTTTAACCTGTCCTGCTGTTTTTATTAGCCCAATGTCGTGTTGCCCACGGGACCATAAGGAGTCTGGCACTGATTGTAACTTTGATTCTTCTTGCGGGGTTAGGAGGCATAGTCAGAATGGCCCTCCCCCGGGTGGCGTTAGCCTGTCTTCGCGGAGGTGCACTGTTGGTCTAGCCTGGGTGACCCAATTTAGTCTTTGTACCTGAACTCCTTTACATGCCAGTTGTTCTGGCGTCATTTTGGCCCATTCAGTAACTTTCCTCCCCACCAGATACCATGCCATTTGTTCTTCCCTTGTTACAGAGACATGTGCAATAGAATTATTGCGAAAAAGTGACTGCATATCTTTCTGTAACTGCAGAATTCCCTAATTTATCCCAATAGAGATTTTGTAACAGGATCTTTGTGACCTTGTGTTTAAAAAATTGCTCCTCATATTTGTCGTCTGGTCCCACATACTTTCTGTAATACATTGTACAGTGTAGTTGTTTAGCTACCACTGGCGGTTGTGTGCCATATTTGCTTAAGGCCAAATTAGTTAGCTCATTTACTACATTTTGTGGTCCAGTTTCAACAAGATCATTACTGTACCAGTAGTGTAAATCACCCTGCCCCACCTGTAACATAACATCTTGAATTTCTACTTGTTTGGCTAGAATCCCTGATGCAGTCGGTACAGCTGCTATGCCAAACATGTGCATTAAATCTCTTCCTAATAAGTTTACAGGGTAAATTTTGGAGATAATGACTCGAAACCTGATAGTTTGGTTAGTTTCAGGGTCCATGAACCATAAAGGCTTAGATAATGGTTCCTTATAAATGCGGCCATTTGCTGCCTTGACTAATACATAGTCATCAGAAGTTACATCAGATGGCACTGCAGAGTTTTTTAGCAGGGTCCTGGAGGCCCCTGAATCACACAAAAATTCTACATCTTTACCCTCTACTTGAAGTGTGATTATCGGTTGTGCTTCTAGCTGCATAGTTGCGGCCAGCGCTGTTAAATTAACAACCTGATATTCGCCTTCTTCTGAAAAATCAGTCATTTCATTCTCCCATCCTGCACATTCTCCCTTACCCTCTTCGTTTACGTCCTCAAAATCTTCCTCTTCACTCTGCCTTATTGATTCTGGCCAATCAGCCTCTTTATCCGGGTCTGATTCACCTCCACCACCATCATATAGTCATGCTGACCCATGATCCGGGGTGGTTTTAGTTTTTTCTGAAGACTGGCAATCCCTCGCAAAATGTCCCTTTTTACCACATTTGAAACATTCCCCTCTTTTTTGCCTGCCTTCATAATCTTCAGAATGTCCCACATTCCCTCTTCCTCTACCCCTGCCTCTGCTCCTTCCTCTACCCCTGTTAGTCGGACCTTGCAGTAGCATAAGTGTCCCATCTTCGCTCACCGTAAAGGTTTGAGCTTGTTTTTTTTTCTTTTCTTCTAAATATTTTTTTGCATGTCTTGCATACTCCAGTAGGGGCTGCAGACGTGCCGTCCGATGGTCTATCATATGCTTTTGGGCAAAGTTGCTAATAGCACTTTTACATCCTTTTAAAAAGGCATTTTTTAGTTGTTGTTCATATGAGGAGTCTTTTGACTGATCTATTTCTTTTTGCATACCACTATGGTTATCAAAGCACTGGGTAAGTCTCTGCAAATAGTTGTCTACTTTTTCATCGTCTGCTTGTACACATCTGTTGATACAGGTCCAGTCTGCCCTAGGCTTCCATTTGTCCAAAATACGGTCTAGTAAATCCTTGACCACATCCCAGTCCCCACAGACCAAGTGCCAGTCGGGACCCAAAATTTGTCGAACTACTTGTTCCAACTCTACGGCATTTAGCTTATAACTTTCTATCATGCCTGCGACGTCCTCACAAAACTTGGTCATATCTAACCTAGGGTGTGGTATTCCTTCTACGGCTTTTCGAATGTCTTCCCGCGTTCAGGGTCGATAGACTAAAATGGTGGGACCCTGTCCGAACGAACCCGCTTGCGGATTTGCTACTTCTGTGAGGGGATACTCTGTGGACGCTGAATTGACTTCGGTTTCCTTTTGTTTCCATTCTGATTTGTCTATACTACGGGTTCTTAGGTCCAGAGTGTCATCCGCCTGTTTTTGTAAAACTACGGGAGGTATGGTTTTGCTTTGGCTCACTTCTTCACTTTCCTGATACTGAGGTGGACTGGTTTTAAGGGTTTCCGGGTCTGGATATAAGGGTGGGGCCGTCGCCTTACGACAGGCGGCAGATGTTTCATTATTGTCCTTTTGGACGAAAAATGTATCTTTTGCACTCGAGTCACCAGTTTTTTTGTTTTGAAGCTGTTCTCTATATTTTTTATTAGCTTCCTCTAACCACTTCTGAGCCTGGAGAAATCCTATTCTCTTTTGATCTTTAACCTTATTTCCTGCATCCTTACGTAAACCTTTTACCAAATTTTGACATTCTAATTTGTTTAGATTTCCACTAAACTCATAATCCTTTTTCCATTTTTTTAGAAATTTTAAATTATTTGGATGCAGGTTGAATATATATTGTTCATCCTCGGTTCTTTTGTTTAAGCGGTCGCTGCACCTACAACAACTACTTCCTGTTCCCATTTTTCTACTCTTGGAGAAAAATTAGTTTCCTTTTCCTGAGATCTCTATCGTACTTTTGTAAAATTAAATCAAAAGACGACTCCCTTAGGACTAGTCCCTTTGTTCTTTTAAAAAAAGAGAACAATACAAAAAGAGGGGAAAAAAAACATTACGCTTACCTTTCTGCGGTTCTTCCGCCCCGTTCGTCACCGTCCCACGGATCGAATCTAAGAGTGACTGGCCTCTACTTACGACTTCTTCGTCGGAGGTCTTTCCATTCAAGGGAGCCCGAGATTCGTTCTCCCCTTCCTGTACAGGTTTTTCAGTCCCTCTTATGCGATTCGTACCGTGAAGAGGTGGCCCCACGGTCTTGGGCGCCAGAAATGTCAAAAGATTTTAACATATACTGGAAGAATCACGCAGATAAAAATAAGCAAAAAGGTTTATTTTACATGCATGGAGACATGCTACAAAGTACATGGTATGTCAGCAGTCTAAATTCTGTACACTTCACATGGGTTTTTATACCCCTCCCTGCACGTACATAGTGGCTGGTTACTAGACAAGGAATTTCACTCAAGGCTATAAATTCACATCCTGGAGCCTTAGATGGTCAGAGGTCAGGCACAAGATAAGCTTGTGCCTGGATCAAGGTATCATCTGTGAATTCCTCTTTGGTCAGCAAATCCTTTACAAGAAAAACAACTTATTTTAGCTTATTTCTTTGCACGCAATGCAGTTTCACATTTTAACCCTTACTATACATGATACAAAGATGTTGAACACAAAGATTCTTACTACAGAAGTGAATGTTGAGCTTGAAGCTTTTGTATTCTTGTGCCAGTGGAGAAGAAAAAAAGGGGATATTCACAACTATGGACAATATAGAAGTGTCGAACTCCTGCAACAGTAGGTGAAAGAGGGTGATAAATGAATGCACAAATTAGTAAAAAATAAGATTGCGAGGTGAGCAGTTTGGATTCCGGTCCGGATGCAGCACAACTAACACAATGTTTTCTGTGAGACAGATAGTTAAGAAGAAACTAGAGATAAGGAAAGAGTCCAACTAGGTGTTAATAAACTTGGATAATAAATATGACGAGGTCTGTAGAAAGCCGATTTGGGCATTCCTGAAATTGTTTGAAGTCCCAAAAACACTGGTAGAATTGGTGCAAGCTATGTAGAAGGACTCCATGACAAGTACGAATAGTGTCTGGACTCGCAGAGGAGTTCCCAGTGAAAGTGGGTATGAATCAGGGTTCCACTCTGACTCCAGTGCTGTTCATACTAGTGATGGACTACATTAGCAAAGAGGTTGGAGGGGACAGATAAACAAAGCTGCTTTATGCAGATGATGTGGCATTACCATTACAGGCACTCTAAACAAGAATGCTAGTAAACGATGTGGGAAAGGAATGCAAAAGTGAAGGCACATGGAATGAAACCGAGCAGACGGTACAGTTACCATGGCAACAAATGGGGGAAGTCAGAAGCTGAATTTGAGATAGAAGGGAAGTTAATGGAACAGCTTGAAAGATTCAAGTGTCTGGGTGGTATGGTTAAGGATAAGGGAAGCCTGAATGAAGAGACCAAAACTAAAGTCAGAGAGGCTGCAGCCAGCTGGTAGAGTGTGAGGGGTAGTGTGTGACAGAAGAATACCAAAGTATCTGAAAAGTAAGGTGCATAAAACAGTGGTGCAACCAATGCTTCTGTCAGGTATGGAAACCTGGGCAGTGAAGGCAGAACAGCTGAGGAAGCTAAAGATGATGGAGATGAAGTACCTGAGACAGGTGGTAGGATGCACTCTGTGGGACAGATGGAGAAATGAGAACTACAGAGCAGAAGCCAAAGTAGTTCCAGTTGCAGAATGGGTCATAGAGAACAGATTGCACTAGTTTGGGTACATGTGCAGGGAAGCAGAAGATTTGGATTGCAGTGGCTGGGGCATATTTGTGGGGAATCTGAAGATGATTTGGATTGCAGTGGCTGAGGCATGTGCAGCAAAGCAGAAGGTGATTTGGATTGCAGTGGCTTGGGCACATGTGCAGGGAAACGGAACATAATTTGCTGATTTACGAAAGTCAGGAGGAAGAAATAAGGTTGTCTAGCAAAGAGATGGTAGATTGTCACGCAGTCAGGCATGATAGGAGAGTGGCACTGACTTGAGTGAGACAGTTTATGCTACACTCTGACCCCATGTAGAAAAATTGTTAAAAGGGAGTTGATGATGATTAAGTAATAATAATAAAAAAATATATATACATTTCTCAAGGAATCCAACTTTTTGAGTGTGTTACTACGATCTCATTCGCAGAGGAACAATCTTAAATAGCAGTGTAGAATGGCACCGTATTAATATTTATTTGTCCCCACATTCATGCAAAAAAGTAAAATGTTTGCTGCCAGTTTTATTATACTTGATATTCCAACAGGCCAGACTGATAATTCGGTGGAAGCAAGCATTGGCAAAGGAAAGTATAATATAGCAATGACTCACGCCTGGGTGTGGGTAATGCTGGATTTACCCACAGTTGGTGTGGTTTGGTCACGAGGGCGAAGCCCGAGTAGCCATACAAAGCCAACCGTGGGTAAATCCAGCATTACCCACATCCAGAAGTGGGTTATTGCTATTATACAATGACATTAGTTAAGAAAAAAAATAATTACTTTTCTTAAATAATGGCATTGTATAATGCCTCCTTGCTGCCCTTCCACAGCTGTCTGGTATTCTGCGGCAGTTCTGATGTACTGTGCATGCGTATGCCTACGCAGTACATCAGAGCTGTGGGCAAAAGCAACGGAGAAAGCAAGATCTCCGTTGCTTTCTAAAAACTGTTTCACTATGTTAAATGGGTTTAACATAGTGAGACAGCTTTAAAAAAAGCAACGGAGAATCTCCGTTGCTTTTTTAAAGCTGTCTCGCTATATTAAACCCATTTAACATAGCGAGACGGTTTTGAAAAAAGCAGCGGCGAAAGCAAGATCTCCGTTGCTTTCTACAAACTGTCTCGCTATGTTAAAGGAGTTTGACATAGCGAGATAGCTTTAAAAAAAGCAACGGAGAATCTCTGTTGCTTTTTTTAAAGCTATCTCGCTATGTTAAACTCGTATAATATAGCGAGACAGTATGAAGCAACAGAGATCTTGCATTCTCCGTTGCTTAAAAAAAGAGTTATAGTAATGGAAAACGTCCGGGCGACCGGACCTTTTTTCCATTACTATAACTGATTGATTTACAACGTGCACGCTGACCAATCAGCGTTCACGTTTTTGAATATTAATTGGGGGTCGTTGTATAATCTTTAATAAGATGCAGAAACTACTAATATCTGTAAGTTTATAGGGCTACCAACGCTCACTAGTCAATACACATGCCCTTATAATTCTATTTAAGATTCCACTCCTCTGTCAGCATCTATCCTTTTCCACTTTGTGTTGTCAAAATACATAACATGCAAAACAAACGGAGTGATAGTTAAGAGTAGGACTCTCCAGAAAGCTCACATCCCCACCAGAAAGCTTTCGCTGTTTGGGGTGAAATGAATACATGATCGAGAGTAATGATACACAGGAACGAGGGGCATTCCTCCAGCTGAGATACAATTAATGCATGCTGGATTTATTTTATACCACCCTTAGCACTGTAACTAACCTCCCAGGAGACGCTGCTGCTAGAGAAATGGTAAAACCTTGATCCACAGTATTTGATACAATTTGAAATGCATCGTGTGTTGTCGTTTGTGATGCGTTTTGAAATACATTATGCTTCTGCTTCTTGTAGAATTCTTAGATTTCATTTGCCACTTGGTTTTCTGACACTGCCATTCTTGTTGATATGTTTTACAATATTTTCTGCACAGTGCCAATTACTTACTCCTACCCTTCAGCTTTCAGGGTAAATGACTGCAAACAAATAGAATACTTTTTTTTTTATTTGTTTATTTGCTGAAGGTAGTGGTGCTGTGGTAGCTTTGTCGCCTCACAGCAAGACGTTGTCCCGTTCGATTCTCAGCTAGAGCGTCTTCTGTGTGGAGGCATGCGTGAATGGGCGTGCCTTCGTTGAAGGTTGTGCGTCAGGGCTGGTAACTCGGCACGTAAAAATCCACTACCAAACATTAGCGGACCGGAGTTACGCTGTGGCGACCCCTAACCGGGATAAGCCGAAAGACACAACACAACATTTGCTGAAGGTAAGTGGTGAGGGATTAAGAGGGTGTCAGCCCCTTGCAGGTGTAAACCATTTAGTCGGAATGGTAAACTTTCCATTTCTGTAAGAGGTAAAGTTTTTCTGTAATTGCCCAATTCTCTTAGATTATTTGCTTATCCTTTCTAAATGTGACTCAGTATATAGGTGGCATCCAGACAAATACATTCAGGGGCCTTTAAGTGGGTGGCAACTCCATTCCTCCTGTTGCCACATATGCAATTGTAAGGAATAGGTACTGGTAGAGCAGGATAAAGGAAATGAATGATTGGACATAAAGGAAATAGAGGAATAGAAACAGGAGCCTGACTTAAAGGAAGGTGAGGCAACTGTAGCATATTCATTTGGAAATATGTGATATGAGCAGAGATGTTATTTGGTAACGTGTGTGAACATGGAGTCGGTTTTGTCTTCCAGTGCTTCTTACCTGTGGTAACTGCTTTGCAAGCAAACTACTATTTACACATGGGTGCAAATGTGAACACATACATATACTCGCATACCTACAATTTAAAGGAAAGTCTGGCAGCATTTTCTGTAACTCCCTTCCTGGCACAGTAGTATTGCCACTGCTCTAGACAGAGATAGAAACCCAATCTGCCCTATTAATTTATCCAAACATAAGCAATTGATATTTTACTGGTAGTTAGCTAGTTTGAGGGAAGACACAGCTTTCTCAATCTACAGTGCTAAATAATGATTATACAGCTCTTGGATAATAAACAGCAAAAATGCATATAATAAAAAGCAGTCAAAAAGCTCAAATATGAATAAATAGGACTTTATCGGCACTGTTTCCTTTTTTATTTTAAATATAGAGAAAATCTGCACAGGTTAAAACCCTGCACAGAGAAATCAAAATAAATCAGTCCTATAGACAGGAATATTTAAAACTGAAGTCCAACAAAGCTAAATACAAGTCTAACTGACTCTAGTTTAGAAGAGTGCTGCACCTTTTTCTGAGTTCCTAGAATATACAAGGCAGAATTACAGAGGTTAAACTTACAGGGAGGTAGTCCTCTCAATGTTCCCTGGTTTCAGATTCAAATATGTATTAATTTCAGCTCATCACTCTTGTACAGTAACCAAGGGTTCCTCAGATTAAATTTTGTTTGCCACAGGAAACAGGTGTAATTACATATATGTATAACATTACAGTGGAACAATGAATTAGCTGCCAGTACAGGATATGTCTGTTAACTGCTTGCATATTAATGGTTGCTCCCTTTTACGTTCCTGGCCAGCTGATTCCTTGAAGTAAACTGTAGTTGCATTTTATGACCTTCGTTTTTTCCTTTCTCCAAACCCTTGTGTGAATTAATTATATGCAAGCAATGAAGTCCTTCCTTCCTTCCTAATTGTCCAGAGATTGTCTTATGCTAAGGTGCTTAAATGAAACCTTCTCAAATCTCGTAGACCTACAAAGCCACCTAATGACAACACTGCTCCTCAGCAGTCACTAAAACACACAGCAAAACAACACCAAACTTCTTGCATAAGTCTACACCCAATATTCCCCAGTAGCAAAGCCTATAAGGCAAGCATATACTTTGCCCAGTACTCTTGTCATTGGGGATTCCATTGTGTGACATACAAATGCCCCACTTACCAGATTAAGCAACTAACCATTATCTTCTTATCTGTCTGGAGCCAGGATCCACAATATCAGACACACACTCAAATCACTCCACCCCAGGTACCAATATGATTCTTTCCTAGTCCACGTGGGTGTAAATGGCCTGAGACATAGCAGAACATGGTCACCAGACCACATTGCTTTGCCAAGGGTGGGCTGCACCTGCCACCCCTAGACTTTTAGATGTTGACTAAAACTTTATCCACCCCCTTTAGAGCCTTTTTTAGGTAGTGCCAAAAAGACAAAACTACCACCATAGTGAAAAACTCGCCAAACAGCCTTAAGGTGTTACTGCTCAGTGCCAGAAGCCTAAGCAAAAAATTCCACACTCATCAAGCCCTCCTCATTATGGTGCGAGGTCCGAATGGATAGATAAGTCACCAAGTAAAGGAGAGTATTATTGCTGAAATTTAATTCCTCCTTAAGTCTTGTTAAGTTACTTTCGCGAGGTGGACCCTGTTTTTCACAAAATCTCACCAAGACAACACTGATATATAGACTGTATTATATAGCTTATATCATGGACAGAAGTAAGTTAGAAATTAAAAACAAAAAATAGCTGGGTGCACAAGACCGAGGATAAAAAAAAATGTGCAATCCTGGTAGACCCACTAGTGCCAGGATTTGAAAAGATGACAGTGTAGAATCCTCAAAATATGGAAACATTCCTACAATGGGGCTAGGCCAGGCCCACTGGGAGCATGGCCTCCTGCTGTTGAAGGAAGTAGTAATCCACAAAAACTGATGGGCCAAAGAAGAGCCATAAAGATGATAAAGTGGACTGTTGAGGGTAAGAAAAGAATTATGTATTCTTACTATTATGTAAAAAGCCAAGAATTTCCAGACACAAGATACACAAAATGATTGAGAGAAACTAGAGGAAAGAAAAACTGTCTTGAAGCCTCAAATAAAAATCTGTATTCGTTAATACAATAGATTTGTGAAAAACAGTATATAGATCAAGAAACTCTGTTCTGTTTGGAAAAAGAAGCATCTGAGGAAGTCCGAAAATATAAACAAAACCTAGAGGTTTTTGAAAAGTATAAAAAAAGAAATATGGACATGGGAAACTGAGAGATTTGATATGGTGCAATATTTATGCAAAGGAGAAAGCCAAATTAAGCAATATAAAGAAGGCAGCCCCAAAGATATTCAAAGAGAAATACAGGCAAAGGCATCCACATATGGAAAATTCACAAAAAAATACCACAAAGAGGGAATGCAGAAACAATTACTAAAGTAGAAGTTAAAAAAATAGAAGTTGAAGTTATGGAGTGCCTGCAAAGTGAAGGATTTGGTGTAGAAGGTCTAACACAGGTTACATCACAGCATGATGGAGTGAGTCCCCAAACTAAGGAGAAGCAAGAAGATCAGGAGGCATTTGAAGAAATATGGACATGGGGAAAGAAAGAGATTTAATTTGGTGTAATATTTATGCAAAGGAGAATGCAAAACTAACCAATACAAAAAGAGCAGCACCAAAGATATTTGAAGAGAAATACAGGCAAAGGAAACCAGACATGGAAAACTTTACAATGCAAAAAAATAAGAAGACAAAGAGGAAAAGGAGATTGGTAATGGAGGAGTTAAAGAAACAGAAACTGAGGTTATGGAGTACCTGCGAAGTGAAGGATTCAGTGTAGAAAATCTAATTCAGAAAGCACCAGAACAGAGTAGAGTAACGGATATCCAAATTAATGGGAAACAAGTGGAATGGGAAGCAATTGTTCAAGTGCCCTATGAAGATATTTTGGAGTCTTCCACTAGAAATCATTATAAACATTCACTTGAAGCTGGACAGCAAGGGAAGGAACAGGAAACTGTGGAAACTCGATGCAGTCAATGTTGAGGAGTCAGTGATTTCCCATATGACAGAGCAACAGATGGCACAGGATGAAAATGAAGAAAATGTGCCACAGGAAGATGGTATAGAACTTTCTATAGAATGCCCGTAGGAAATGGGAAAGAAAGTGCCCTCAGTTTAGAAGAAAATGAGCTAAGAGAAAAGTTGATTTATTAGACATATTTAGATGGTGCAGTGGTGCAGTAGTAGTGTTCAATTCTCAGATGGAGTACCTTCTGTATGGAGTCTGCATGTCTTCCCTGCATTTGTGTGGGTTTTCTCCAGGTGCTCACATTTCCTCCCATGTTACAAAGACATGCATCTGGAATGTTTTCTCCCCAGGGCTCCGCTGAAAATTGGCTTTGTTCCAAGTCTGACATTCCTGGTACACAAATGTTAGATAAATAAATAAATCAATGAAAGAAATAGACTGCAGAAGGTCAATAAAACCCAAAAAGTCAGAAGTTTGATAAAACAAATGAACACTAATTAGGACTGTTCATAAAGATCCATGCAATATAACAGAACTAAAGTGGATATATTACTGTGCAGCTAAATTAATAACCAATAAAGTTCTACCACAAGAACACAGGGTAGCGAGGAAAATGAAGGGAAGAAATTGAATATCATCATGAAGTATCGAACAGAGAAACTATAAAGCAATTAAGACAAGAAGTGTCACTATTGAAAGAATATAGAAGAGGGACCAGATCAACAAAAATACTGAGAAAGATAGACGTGATAAAAGCGGTGTGCAGTAGTAGAACAGACCAGGATCTATCATACATTATCGCAAATAAACAAAAAATCTCAGCACAGATGGAAAAACTTAGAAGATACACAAATAAATATAAAGGAAATATACAGAATAAGCAATTTATTGATGACCCAAAAAAGTTTTATAAAGAACTGGGTAAAAGGAATTGAAAGACCGCCAAAAAAAGAAGACATAGATCCGTTTTGGAGAAGTGTCTATGAAGAGCCTGTGGAACATAACAAAGATGCTAAATGGATAGAAGAAGTAAAAAGAGTAAGATGTTTAAAGGTACAGGATATGAAATGGGATGAAGTAACAGCCAGAGAGATTTAAACAAAGTTATGAAAAGTCTCTAGTTGGAAAGCCGCAGGCCCAGATGTGGTATCTAACTTTTGGTTAAAAGTATTAACATCTTTGCACAAAGATTTAGCCATGAGTAAGAGCTATTCATATGTGCACCCCAAGCAGACACCAACCTGGCTAACAGGAAAAACAATTCTCCAACTTGAGTGAAACTGCAAGCTATCCTAAAAATTATAGGCCAATAACTTGCCGTCTAACGAAGTATAAACTTTACATGGGAATTGATTTATGGCAGTAGAGCAAGGGCAATAAAAGAAAGTCATATGGAACAACAACTCATTTGTTGTTACATAAAGTCATAGTAGAGAACTGTAAAAAGGGGAAGAATCTGGATTGACTACAAGAAAGCATTTGATAGTATCCCACATTCATGAATAAAAAGGTGCTTAAACATCTATACGAAACATCTTATACTGATCGACTACATTACAATGACCATGAAATAGTGGCAGATCACTTTGCAATTAGCCATGATAAAGGACAAATTATTATCCCAGGGATAAAAATTCAAATGAGGATATTCCAGGGTGACACTCTGCCTTGCTCTTCACCCTTTAAGCTGTCTACTAAACAGCTTAGGCCATGGCTATAATTTGGCTCCTACAAAACAACAAAGTGTAAAGACTTCTCATCTTCTCTTTGTCGATTTAAAACCTGTATAGCTCATCAGATGAGGAACTGAAAGTACAACTGCAAGTTGTCAAAGCTTTTTCAGATGATTTAAGAATGTCATTTGGTCTTGATAAATGTGCAAAATCAACCTTTAAAGTAGGAAAACTGCAGCACCAGGAAAACATCAGTTTGGGACAAGAATGTGATAAAAACGTCAGGAAGAGGGAGTGTATAAATATTTGCGAATTGCTGAAGGATCAACAATAAAACATAAACAAATGCAAATAAATCTTAGTAAGGAATACTTTAGAAGACTTAAATTAGTCCTGAAAACAGTGTTGACATCTAGGAACAAAATCCAAGCTGTAAACTTATTTGCTGTTCCTGTCCTAACGTACACTTTTAGAGTGATTGACTGGCCCCAAATCATGTTGGATAGATTAAATATGAAAACAAGAAGGATGCTTCATGCCCACCAAATGATTTATAAAAATCAGTGCATACCAACATTATATATTTCTCGTTCCAAAGGAAGGATCAGCCTCCTTGAAATTGATTACATAGATCTGCAACTGTGAGACTCCACACATCTGCTGACCTCCCAAAACCCAAACATAGTGAAAGTTTTGAAACATGAGGAGAATAAATCTAAGATGACTTCAATGCTTAATCTAGCAGAAGCATATCGGCATCAAGCAGGAATGGAAATCATACCAGAAGTAGAAAAAAATCAGGCAGCAACTGAATGTGCTAATAAACAAAAGAATATAAGGTGAAAGGACCAGATGAGAAAGCAAGAAATGTGGAAAATGCATAAATATAGTTGCAAGTATAGAAAACTTCTGGAAGAACCTCGTATTGATCAGGAACAAACACAGGAATGGTTAAGGAGAGGCGAATTCAAACCAAGAGATGAAAGTTAATATTGGTGGCTGAAGACAGTGGGCTGCGTACACGGTATTTTACAAAGTCCATTGAACATGTAGGAGAAACGGACAAATGTAGGTTTTGTAAAACTGAATTGAAACAGTTGCACACCTTGTTGCTGGTTGCGACATACTAATGGCAAAAGGATTATGTACTGAAAGGCATAATAATGTGACAAGACTGTTGCACTGGAGATTGTGCAAACATTATGGTATTGAAGTGGCTGAAAAACACTGAAAATGTTGGCCACAAAACATTATAGAAATTGATGAAGTTTACATCCCATGGGATCACCCATTATAAACAGTTCAAAAGATAGATGCTAGAAAACCAGATATAGTGGTCCATTTAAAGAAGACAAAAGTAGTATTGATCATTGAAATTGCCACACTCAGTGACTACAGTGTCTTGCATACAGAGAGAGACACAAAGTCCTAAAATATCAGGATCTGCAGGCAGAAATGAGAGCAATGTGGAAGAAAGATACCCAGACAGTCCCAATAGTAATAGGAGCAACGGGACTTATAAAAAAAATATATATACAATTGTATTCAGATATGTTACCAATACATGTAACCCTGTACGAATTGCCGGAATCATTACTGGGCACATTGCTGGTGCTGCGAGGAGCACTTTTGGCTGACATCAGAGATTGAAACAATACTAATTTAATGAACATTTTGACTTAGGAATGGGGTCCATTCCCATCATGGTATTAGAAACCCAAAAGATATGGAGAAATAAAAAATGGAGAATGTAGACATCTGTGCTGTGACTGAGACTTGGTATAAAGCCATTGAAAGGACTTCTGCAGTGCAGGGCTATATAGCCTTCCACACATTTTAGACCAACAGCAGCACAAACTGGGGCCAGAGGTGGAAGTGCCTTTATCTACATTAGCAACAAACATACCTCCAGGTTGAGTAAACACATGTTACCATGGAGCCCATCCCACGTGCATGTTGGCATAGATAAGGTCCCTCAGCATAAAGGCTAGGTACAGTCACCATTTATGTTCCTAGAGTCTCACAACTCTTAACAAAAGGTACTAAAGGTGCTTACTGTCCATCCAAACACCCTATTCATGGGTAACCTCAACTACCCCTCTATAGACCAGGAAACTTACACTGCCCCAAACTCACAGGCACAATGCTTCCTAGACTTTAACACAAACACCCTGGAACAGATAGTGCACGCTGTAATCAGAAGATCAAACATGCTGAATCTGGTACTCGCCAACATGGGAAAGCATTGCACCCCCCCCCCCCTGTGTCACACCTTCACTAGTGAGGTTGGATCACAGAGCTGTCCCCTTTGAAGTCAAAATGAGCCCAGAAAACCCAGCTAAACCAGTAACAATTAGCAACTATCACAAGTCAAACTACATCCTATTAAGTGTTTGTCAAAATTCAAGGCTCCCCTTAACCCTGAGACCATGGCTACCTGTGCAGAATTATTCAGAGTCCCTATACAAATGTGAATGGCTGCTGTAAATCCAAAACAAAAAATAAAAGCAAACCCCACTGGTTGAATTCTCACCTAAACAGGGTATATAGTAAAATAAGAAACCTCATGGCCAAAATTGGGAAGAGCAACTTGTACAACTAAACCAGAAACTAAGAGGTCTATGTCCATCAAGGCCAACTATAATGTCTGGATAGCTTCATAGTCCAAGGACAATCACACAGCCTTCAGCTATGTCCGGAACCTTAAAGTTAAGTCACATCATTGTTGAACTGGTGGTAAACAGTTATCATATTCACTGATCAGGGTGACAAAGCAAATCTACTGGTTGACAAATTCATCACAAACTTCACCCCCCCCCCCCCCGCCAGCTCCATCTGGTGAAATCCCCTCCAGCAGACTACTATAAACCATTATCGTGGACCAGGTGCTGGGAGAGCTTACTTAAGCTAAGAACACCGCAATTATGGACCCTAACAACATCCTCATTTGCCTCCTGAACAGTCTAAAATACAAGTTATCGGGACCATTTGAAGCAGTCCAACTACAGCCTTGAAACAGGCTGCATTTCACATGAGGACGACAGTCATTTCTCTCCACAAGGGCAGGTCATCAACTGACCCAGGAAACTACAGGTCCATCAGTCTAACATACCTAGTTTGCAAATCCATGGAATGAATTATGGAAATGATAAACAAGGACATTGGCAAAATACAGATACTGCACCCAGCCCAATTTGGCTTTAAGGGAAGGTTATGCCTACTTAACTTGGTAGGCCTCTTTGAGAGTGTCACCAGGGCAGTGAATGAGGGTGAAACAGTGCATACTGTGTATCTTCACCTAGCCAAGGTAGTCGGTACAATACCGCATTCAGGCATTATTGACAGGCTCTCTGAACTAGGCATAAATCCTACATAACTCGCCGGATCACTGGCTGGCTCACAGACAGGATCCAAGAAGCTGGGACCAGTGAGACCATCTTAACAAAGAGACTGTTGAGCAGAGACCAGCACTCAAGTTCACAGATGACTAGATTCCCCTCAAGGCACCAACATCTTGCAAGAGTTTAACACAGACAGGTGACTAGTGCCAAAGCCATGGCTTAAAACTAAATGCCAAAAAATGCATTATGATGCCCTTTGGTAAACTGTCAACCCAATTACTCCATCAGTGAAACAATTCTAGGAGTAGACCCAGTAGTAAGGCATCTGGGAACATGTGTAGACAGCATTCTGGCCTTTGATCAACATGTAGCTAAGATTGTAAGAAAATCATTCTATGTCGCCCAACTTATAGATAAGGGTATGGCATCCAGGTCCATGGAAGTTATAGTGACGCTCTACCTGGCCCTTGTCAGATCTGTCATTGAATACAGTGCCCCCTTTGGCATATATCTAACTAGATGCTTGCAACAGTTGAAATGCCCACAAAGATTTCTCACCAGAAGAATTCAGGGCATGAATATCCTATACTATGTTGATCACCTAAAGGCTCTGTCTCTGTATTCAGTCTCTTACTCTTACAGGCTGCTGAGAGGAAATCCTTTGCCTGACTTACAGGGCTTCTTCAGACTCAACCCTGATAGATCTGATGCACATGCGTGAAACAAACAGCACCAGAAACAGAACAGAACATGGTGGAGAGACACGTGTATCCCAAAGAATCCCCGCACTGTGGAATAGGCTCCCCATCCATGTAAAGACCCTGTCAAAGCAAAACCTTGACAATTTTATGGCAAATGGTAACTTTACCCCTAGTCTAGCACCCCATGCCCCATATGGACAAAGAGAGCATCAATAAGATAAGTATTATCCAGACCAATACCCCTGTACAAATCCTTAGTTATCTCCATACTAACATGCCCCCCATTATAGATGGCCACGATACTTGAAACACTAATGGTTTGGGGTGCATAGCTAGGTTTAAGAGTCCTGGTGGCTGTTAGCCTAGTAATAACCTATGCAAATTTGAAGTAAGATGCATTTTACATTTCAAATATAAGGTATCTGCTTTTTTCTTCCTTTCATTTGTTTTCACATTTAAAAGAAAAAAGGTCACACATTCTCAAGCTGCAAGAAAGTATACATATTGAACTTAAATTAGAAGTTTTAATGGTACTAACATTCTCAAATAAAATAGAAAAAAAAAACATTTTAATCAGTTTATCTATCCTGGCACCACACCATTTTCAAAAGAACATCATATATAATTAACTTTATGTCCTACTGATTATTAACAGGATAATGTTTCATATGTTTAACAGTGTTTTCTGCAACACTCATTTTTTTCATACAGGCTTTAAAAACAGTATTTCAGTTGTATAAGATTTTAACTGTTTGGCTAATGGCATACCCATATAATGTGCATCCCATAACTACAACCCCTGTAAGTCCATAAAATCACCATCATAAGTGTGCATAAAATTTCTCCCATTATCATTAAGGGCACATTTAAGACATAAAGGTACAATTCAAATGCAGTCAACTGGTGTTGACAGAATTGGGAACATACTGCCTAAATGCAGATACTGGGTGTCATGAACTGTGTGTCTCCGTACTTCAGAGGCCGCTAAGTTAACTGATGAAGAGCTGTGTTTCACAACTTCCATGATTACTGCACACTGATCAACAGCTTAATTTCTGTGTTTCCCAGTGTGAAAAAAGAAACTGAGAAACAGGGACTAGAAAAAAGAGAAACTGAGGCTAGTAATTTGCCAACTTCAGTAATATGCACTTACTGGCATGTAAGTATACTGCCTAGATGCCAGCAGAGAACATACTTGGAGAGCCTGAAAGAAAATCAACTATAAACTGTTAAAAGAAACCACTGACTGGAAAGAATCTTGCAGCTGCAGTGCAAAAAGCAGTTCAAGCTCCAGCTCTGGTACAAGAGATGGCTTTTGGTAATTTAAAGGAAAAAATAAATCAAATGTACTCAGAGCTGACTAAAATGAATGAAATATTGAAGGAGTATATAAACGCAAGTCTACTTCAGAAACCCAAATGCTCACTTACCCAACTTCCAAAATGCCGAGATGAAAAGGCTGATGACTGCACAACACCGATATCCTGGAACAGCGACTTTCCACTCCAGGTAAGTAACTGCTTGGCCATCCTGACAAGTAAAACCAAAGGAAAGCAAACCCACCCATGTGGGCGGCTGCACCCCCCACACCACCCTTAACTAAATGTACCAACTCCGAGATTGCACTACTGTGGGGATAATGGACAAAGTTCAACAGGATGGCAAAGCGGTTACTTACCTGGAGTGGAAAGTCGGTGTTCCAGATGTCACTGTTGTGTGGTTGTCGGACTTTTTGTCTCTGCGTTTTGGAAGTCGGGTAAGTGAGCATTTGGATTTCTGAAGGGGACCCATCAACTCAGATAACAAAAGGCTGGTAAAAACAAAAGATCTTTAAGCAGCTGTTCAGATGGACTGATAACATCCTCAGTTCAGAGGTTGAGTTGAAGAAAAAGCCAGCGGAATATGAGATTTCTCATGAAGAGCCGTTTCAAAAAATGGTACAGTTAGAGGACTGAGGCCACAGAGAAAACCTGAGATTTTTTGTTGTACCAGAGAAACTGGAAGGAACAGATTGTATTAATTTTAAGAAATCACAAATGAGCAACTGGACTGGTATGGCACAGCAGGACTTGTTAACTGAAAGAGCAGATTGAGTGCATGCTCCAAATCTGGCAAAATCAGCCAAGGTCTGTATTAGTAAAGTTACAATTATACTAGCAGAAAGAGTTGATCCTGACAAAACTGTGGCAGAATGGCACGTATTAAAACTTGGAGACATTAGAGTGTTTGTTGAAAATGGTTATTCACTGTAGATCGGGCAGAAGAAAAAAAAATAATTTATCCCAGCGATCAAGGAATGTCAAGAGGCAGGTGTGACATTCAAACTGCTGTATCAGCTATCTTCAGAATTTTTTGTGGAGAATCAGACATTTTTTGATGCAGAACAGGTAAGGAGGAAATACAAAAGTTTGTCCAAAGTGAGCCATCAAACAGAAGGGGACTCTGCTTCTCATTCTTCTGACAGTAAAGTTCATAGAGAGGCTTTACCAGTGAAAATGTTTGAGAGACCGAACAAAACCATGGGAGTTGACAAAAAGAATTAGGAGCATCTTGGACTCAAACCATAGTCTGTTGTTGGGAAATGGAGATGAACAGAAAGACCACCAGCAACACTGAAATTAGTGAATACAAGTGAGACTATAAAGCATCAGTCACATTTGTGAAATATGGCTTTCCAGGAAAGTGGCTGAGAAAGACTGGACTTGTGTTGATTTTATTAAACCCGTGAGTGGACTGAAAAGCATATAACCCACTTCATGTCATTAATGTTTAGAAGGACAGTAAAGGGCAAAATAAAACCATTTTTGTTCTACCAGTATTTATACAAAATATTTCATAGTATAAACTGCATGTTATAGAGTGAAGCATATTTGTATTGTATGTAGTCGCGGGTCACGGGCATCTAAAATGAGGGGATAAGGGTGAGTCTTTTTGGTAATTGTGTGTTATAAAGATACTAAAGTAAGAAGGTATTTTAATGTAAAAACAGAAGAAAGTCTGGACAAAAGCATGTTTAAGTTGATATGCTGTAATCTTGGGCTGTTGGGGTGGAGGACGGTGTATAAAAGTGCTCTGATTATAATATACATAGAGGTCATATATTTAATTTTAATTTTTTGCATATATGAATGTCTGGATTAATGCTCTTGGCTTAATCTAAAAACATGGTGAAAATGAGAAGGTTAAGATTTATTTATGATGATTATTAAGGAAACTAACATGTAGATAAAATAGTTTTTAATATTAGGATGATAAAAGCTAAAAAGAAAAGTAGGGACAGAAGAGAATATTTCAACAGTATGGCTTATCCAAAAACCAATTATCTTAGGAATGATGGGGGTGTGTGAAACTGCTACCAAAGTTAGAGACCCAGGTGTGATGCCCCTGCACTGGCCCAGAAAACAAGGAGCCTCAATCCTCACCCCTGGCAACAGTGGGGAAATGTATACACTGGGAGGATGACAAATACACTTACAGTAAAGTGCAATTTCACTTAAGAGCACACAGAGATCCCAGTCAGTCTGGGGCTGGTTTCTCCTTCTTTCTCCAGATCCCCATTAAGACTCCCCACTGGCACAGGTATAGGGTCGAGATCTCAGCTGAGTGGCCAAACCAAGATCTCCAGTACCCTCTTCCAACCAGTGCTTCGTGTCCCTGCCCAAGTAGCTGACACACACACATACTCCTTGAGATTTGATTTATATACAATCACACACACACACACACACACACACACACCTTGGAAAGGCTAGCACAGGTATACTAGTTATGCCGCCTTCTGCCCAGACTATAAAGTAGTTTTCACTGCTACCAGCCTATTCTTATCAGCTACTTTAAGACCCATAGCAAAGGGTGTCCAATCATACTGTGTAATGTTACTACTAATCAAAATGGTAGTTTGACCAAGAGCAAGGCTATTTAGGAGTGGCCTGTACAATGTCACCAAACAGATATGCAAGTTCTCCAAGAGCTTAAATATCTCTAAACAGACCAGCCACAATTAAAATGTTTAAATATATAATAAATAATAAAAGAACAAGACAATACTCAGTAAGTAATCCGTTACATCAGAGTTCAAAATTGCAGGAAATACTTAAAGCAACATTGCAGGCCAGTCTCAAATAAATAAAGAAAACATCTAAGCTATACTTTATATTCTTATCTAAATATAAAAGAGTTACTATGCCCTAAAACCTTACTTACAGTAAGGCAAGTGCAGAAATGAGTGGATATTTCCAGCTGATGATATTCGGTCAAAGACGAAATATAAAATGTACAGTCTCTTTCTGAAAGAGTTCTTAAATTAATATCAAATATTACTGCTGGGTTATGACATCACTTTTTGTCACCTGACTTCAGTTCCCAAGCTAAACCCCCTTTGTCAGAAACTAACAGAATTTTAGCATCTCCCTGCGAAAAATACATCTCTCAGATGTTTGCAGATCCTGGAAGTCATAAAACAATAAAACACTTCTATATTTTGAATCTAGTAATTACTTATCTTTCAAGACGCTACAAAAAACTTCTAGCACTAGACATTGTGTCTGCTACTGCACTGAAAGTGGGATATATAACATCTCTGTTATTACGTGGTTATGAACCAATTTAATTTCAACTATTTTCTCTGAATTTTTTTCAAGTTAACCGCACGTTCCATTTTCCATTAAACCAAATAGTTCAGGTACATTCATATTCTGTTCCAGTAGGGCATGCTGTGGTTACATTTTAGCTTAGTATTTTGCACACACTTCTGAATAAATCATATCAATATTCACAAATGACATAGAATTATTTACAAAATTTAGGATAGCTGGGCTGGCAGTATTTCCCTTTGTCACACCCCCCCCCACCCCCAAAAATGCAAGCTAGTTTTTCAGGTGACCCTTGAGAAACATTGCTTGAAAAGGTTGATGGTGTCTGGGAATACCTTACCCCATTCTCTGTCTTGACAGCCCATCTGCGTTGCCATTGCTAACCCCACTGCAGTGCTGCACTGTCATATCATATACTTGCAACCCTAAGCTCTGCCTTAGTTACTTATTTTGCTGGCTGGCTCAATGTAGCCATGTTAAGGGATTGTGGTTTGTAACTACAGTGAATTTCCTTCCATAGAGATAAGGCTGAAGTTTCTGCAGTGCCCACACTATGGCTACACATTCCTTTTCTGCAGCTGCATAACATTCCTCCCTGAGTTGGAGCCTATGGCTGAGATATACCACTGGGTGCTCTTCCCCCTCTGAGGAGACCTGGCTGAGTACAGCCCCCACCCCATGGTTTGAAGCATCCATCTGCACAACAAATTATTTGATGTAATTTGGACTGGCTAACACAGAGGGTCCTCTCAAAACTCCTTTAAGCTTCTGATATGCTTGCTCACATGCTGGGGTCCACACTACCTTATCTGGATTGTTTCCTTGTCAGATCTGTGAGGGGAGCAGCTATGGTACTATAATGGGGGGGGCTTTATGTAGTACCCTGCTGTCCCTAAAAATGCCCTCACCTCCTTTTTGGTAATGGGCAGGCCATGCCTAAATGGCTTTCACTTTGGCAGGGTCTGGCTTGATCTTACCACTCCACATACTGTCCCAAGTAGGGGACCTCTGCCATACCCACCTGACACTTAACTGGGCTTAATGGGCAACCCTGCCCTCTGTAGTCTGCCCAGCACCTCCCTGGCATGCTGAAGGCTCTCTTGCCAGGAATGTCTGTAGATGGCAGTATCATCTAGGTAAGCAAGGGCAAACTCTCCTGCTCCTGCTAGGATATGATCTACCAGCCTCTGGAAAGTCACTGGAGCATTTTTCATTCCAAAGGGCATCTTTGTGAACTCGTACTAGCCAAAAGGAGTTATAAAGGCTGACTTCTCTCTAGCACTGGGAGTCAAGGTCACCTGCCCATAACCCTTGCTAAGCTCAGTAGTGGTAAGATACTTAGACCCACCCAGCTGCTCTAGGGCTTCATCTGTCCTAGGCATGTGGTAAGCATCTGACTCTGTGACTATTTAATTTCCTGTCGTCCACACAGAGCCTGGTGCTGCCATCCTTCTTTGGTACCAGCACCAGTGGGGAGGCCCAGGGACTGCTGGACTCCTGGATTACCCCTAGTTCCAACATTTCTTGTATCTCCTCCCTCAGTCTGTTTGACACTCTCAGGTACCCTATAAAGGGCCTGCTTAATAAGCCTTTGGGGTCCTGTATCCACATGATGCTGCACCACATCCTGGTTTCCCAGTGAACATGTTTCCAAACTCCTGTAACACTGCTCGGATTTCTCAAACCTGGGAAGGGAATAGCTGCTGGCACATAGCTACCCCTTCCACTGAGATGTTAGTCCAAGCCTCACTGAGATTAGTCACCCCCTCAGACTCCTGCCATCCACTGCAAATACTTAGCACAAGGGCCTCACTATCATGGTAAGGTTTCATCATGTTAACATGGTAGAAAGTGTGCCCCTGCCTAGCAGTTCTACCATGTAGTTAACCTCACTGACCTTCCTTACCACCTTGAAGGGTCCCTCCCAAGTTGCCTGCAGTTTGTTGTGTCTGACAGGAATGAGAACCATTACCTGTTGCCCTACAGCATATTCTCTGGCTCTAGCATTCCTGTCATACCAGACCTTTTTCTGCTGTTGGGCTTCTGCCAGGTTCACCTGGGGCAAGCCCGCCACTTCCCTGAGCCTTGTTCTGAGGTTTAGGATATATGCCACAACAAACTCCTCCCACTCACCATGAATCAAATCTAGACATCCCCTCTCCCAATGCCCATACAGCAACTCAAAGGGTGACAAACCTGTGGAATCCTGAGGAACCTGTCTGTAAGCAAACATATGGGGCAGATATTTGTCCCACTCTGACTTGAACTGGTCTGCAAATTGCCCATAGCATGGACTTGAGTGTAGAATTTAACCTATCCACAAGGCCTTTAGTCTGGGGATGGTAGGGGTGGTATTTAGGTGCTTCACCCCACAGTACTTCCACAGACAAGCCAGCAGGTCTGACGTGAAATTGGCACCTCTGTCAGTCAGTATTTCTTTTGAAAAACCTACCCTGCTGAAAATCTCTAACAGAGCATTTGCCACCTTTTCTGCCTCAGTGGAGGACAACGCCACTGCCTCAAGATATCTGATAGGATAATCTACTACCACTAGGATATCCTTCTTCCCTGTGGAACTTGGGGTACACAGAGGCCCCACAGTATCTATAGCTACCATCTGAAATGGCTCTTCAATCACAGGCAAAGGCATCAAAGGCGCTTTCACCTGGTCTCCTGTCTTGCCTACCTTTTGGCACTGCTGACAGGTCCTACAGTACCCTGTTACATCTCTAGAAATCCCAGGCCAATAAAAGTTCTACATAATACGTCTATTGGTACACTTTATGTCCATATGACCTGCAAAGGGAATATCATGCACTATGGCTAGGGGTGCCAGACTGTAGGCTGTGGGCACTACCAACTGTTGTATTCTCTTGCCCTCTAGCCCTCCCTTAGGGGTCCACTCTCTGTACAGTAACCCTTTGTCCCAGTATGCAGATTCCCCTTTCCCTTGAGAATCAGGTGCCTCACTGGCTTGCCTCCCTCAGGCCTTGAAATGTAGGGTCTGAGAGCTGAGCCTGTCTCAACTCTCTCTTAGTAACTCCTCCCAGCTCCCCTTCCACAGGAAGTCTGGTTTCCTCTGACAGCGGTGCCTCACTGTCAGCCTGGGTACTACTACTCATCTCTGCTCTTGCAGTCACTCTGTCCAAGAGAACATCAGTACCCACAAGCAGCTGTGGCTCATTTTCAGCCTCACTGCTACAGGGTGTGCCCCTCCCTAAAGTAACCACCTCACCAGTCCTGGCTGCAAGTGTGTGGTCTGTCTGGGTCACTGCATGTGCACAAGGTACTACATGATCAGAATCATTCCCTATCAGGACAGGTATATCCTCAAACACCCCTACTTGCTGGCTTCCTTTTCCACCATCCCTGGCAAGGTGAACCCTAGCCAAAGGTATTTTGAATGGCGTCCCTGACTGGAGTAGATTGCTCAAGCAAGTAGTACTCCTCTTTAAACACTGCAGGCTTCACAATGGTTAGGTCAGAGACTGTCTCTCTCTTAGCAATGCCCTCTTTCCCATTTACTAAGATAAGATATAACCTCCTGTGGTAGTTTGGTACCCTTGTTGTCTCGAGAAAACTTACTGCTGTCATTCTGTCATTCCCACTTACTGAGTTTCCCACCTTTCGTTCCCCTCCTTGCCTCCATGGAAATCTGTATGCTACATGACCCCGTTGGTTGCATTTAAAGAATTTAACCCTTGGTCCTGGACGTGTACCTGGACTAGTGGCTTCCCCTGCTACTGGCGGACTCTTTTGGGGCAGTCTAGGCTGCCCACCATGGGTTCCCTTAGACCCATGAGAAGCACTGGATATCCCTTTCCTGTGCAGTGATGACCTGCTTGCTAGGTGTAGGTCTCCCTTCTTCCAAACTCATATGCAGTATTGCATTGCCTATCAGCTAACCAGATTCTCATGTCCTCAGGCAAAGTGCTAAGGGCTTGTTCCCTCACAAAAATGTCCGCTAGTCCTTCAAAAGTGGTGACATGACATCCACACACCCACCTATGAAAAGAAGTGTTAGTTCAGCAGTATGTTCACATACACTTTCATCTGCCATGCGTCTATGCTCACACAATCTTTTCCCATAAGCTTCAAGTGTTAACTTAAATTATCCCAACAAACATTTTTGTACAGCATTCTAATTTAAGCAGTCAGTATCAGACAATTTAGAAATAGCAGTTACAGCTTTACCATGGAGTAAGGGGGTCAGGAACCATACCCATAGCCCTTGGTCAACATTATACTGTTTACATGTCCTTTTTGTTGCTTCTGGGGTTTGATTACTCCCTTCCCAAGTATACCTCCGTGAACCTGGTGAAGAGTCAACATCTCCTTTTCATGTTGCCTCTGCCTGTCATTCTCTTCAGTCTCCAGATGTCATAGTTTCTCTGCTACTTCTGTTTCCAAACTCTTGGCCTCCAGTTCCAGTCTGTCTAACTCCAGATGGATTGCTAAGTCCTCTGTGGAAAGGTTGAACTGTCCATTTTCTAAGAGTGGTACAGCTCCAAGGCCAGCATGTTTGTCCTCATGCTTGCCGGTCTGTGATACAGCTGTGCCCAAGGCTACAATAATTTCCCCCTTAGTCAGACTAGCATGCACCAGTTCTTTAGTCTGGCACATCTCAGCCAACTGGTCCCTTGTCAGCTTGCTATACTCCTCTTCTGACATGCTTACATGTTCTCCATGACTAACTAAGCTAACAAAAAAATAAATAAAACCATTGTGATATGAAACTCTGAATGTTCACTGTGTGGCTGATTGAGTGTACAAACACCTTCCTTAGTGACCACTCTTTACAGACTACAGGAATTCAATATCCACACCGCTGAATCCAAATATGTGGATATCCCACCACTACAAGCCAATTAATATGAGGCACACCTGCACTGCCCAGTAATCAAGGTGCCTCAGTCCTCACCAGTGGTAACAGTGGGGAATGTGCACACTGGGAGGATGACAAGTACAAATACAGTAAAGGGCAATTTCCCTTAAGAGCACACAGAGATCACAGTCAGTTTGGGGCTGGTTTCTCCCTCCCTCTCTCTCTCCAGATCCCCAATAAGACCCCCCACTGGCACAGCTATAGGGTTGAGATCTCAGTTGACTGGCCATACCAATATCTCCAGTACACTCTCTGTCCAACCAGTGCTTTGTGTCCCTGCCCAAGTAGCTGACACACACACACACACACACACACACACACACACACACACACACACACACACACTCCTTGAAATTTGATTTGTATACAAACAGCTGTGCACACACACACACACACACACACACACACACACACACCTGAGAAAGTCTGGCACAGGTATACTAGCTATGTCCCGTAGTTTTCACTGTCACCAGTCAACTCTTATCTGTTACTTTAAGGCCCTTAGCAAAGGGTTCCAATCCTACTGTGTAATGTTACTATGAATACAAATAGTAGTCTGGCCAAGAGCAAGGCTGTTTAGGAGTGGCCTGTACAGTGTCTCCAAATAAATATGCAAGTACTCTAAGAGCTTAAATGTCTCTAAACAGACCAGCTACAATTAAAAGGTTTAAATAATAAAAAAAAACAAGACAATAGTCAGTAAGTAATCCGTTACATCATAGTTCAGAATTGCAGGAAATATTTAAAGCAACATTGCAGGACAGTCTAAAATAAAGAAAACATCTAAGCTACACTTTACTATGTTTCTGTCTGAATTTGAAAGAGTTACTGTGCCCTAAAAACTTACTTACAGCAAGGGAAGTGCAAAGGTGAGTGGATATTTCCAGCTGATGTTGTTAGGTCAAAGATAAAGTACAAAATACAGTCTCTCTCTGAGAGAGTTCTTAAATTAATATCAAATATTACTGCTGGGGGTAGCTTGGATGACATCACTTTTTGTCACCTGACTTCAGTTCCCAAGCTAAACCCCCTTGTCAGAAATTAACAGAATTGTAGCATCTTCCTGTGAAAAATATATATCTCTCAGATGTTTGCAGATCCTGGAAGTCATAAAACAATAAAACACTTCTACATCTTAAACCAAGTAATTACTTCTCTTTCAAGACAATACAAAAAAACTTCTGTCTCTAGACATTGTGTCTGCTACTGCACTGAAACTGAGAGAAAACTTCTCTTTTATTACGTGGTTATGAAACAATTTAATTTTCTCTGAATTTTTTCAAGTTAGCCTCCTATGTTCCAGTTTCCATTAAACATATACATCTAAACAGTCACAATGGTGCAGATACATTCCTGTTCTATTCCAATAGGGTATACTGTGGTTACATTTTAGCTCAGTACTTTACACACATTTCTGTATAAATAATTTCAATATTCACAAATGACATAAAATTATTTACAAAATTACAGATTGCCGGGCTGGCAGTATTTCCCTTTGTCACACCACAGTTCAAACCCACCTCCAAGGAGGTCACAGAGCATAGCTGAGAGGGAGAAGGGGTTTACACAAGAGCAAAATATGGGGACAGTGAGCCCTTAATGGAAGAGGAAAAGGAGGTGCAAGGAACTGAGGAGATAAGGCAGTTTGCATCCCACCTATGGCCTCACCACCTTTAAACCTTGAAACAGAATACACCATTGAAAATTAACAAATTATTTGTAGTTTACAAGGTTTTAAAATATTTAACCCTTGATATTGACAGAAGGTATTTCAGCTTATTTAAGAAAAGGTTTTACATTTGTGCCTGCGATAAGGCTGGACATTGGAGAGACTATTTTAGATTTTAAACTATTTGTTAGAAAGTTAAAGTTAGGAATATTACTTTCTAAAAACAAGGGAGATGTTTGCCAGGTACCAAAAGGCCCTTGTTTAGCACAGAAGAGTGTTTATAACCCCCTCCCCCTTCATCCAGCCATTAGCATGTTTCAAAGGTTATGTATTAATGATATTCACAATTGGTATGCTAATAGACACTTTAAATGGAATTATAATTTAAAACTGGAGGAGGTGGCTTTGTTACAGGAGATTACCATTAATTGTGATATGTGTTATGAAGCCAGACAAAGGGCAGGGAGTTGTTATAATGCAAAGTATTTATTATTCAAGCAAGATGTTCACTTTGCTTAACAATAGAGAACAATATAGCATAGTCTCCAAGAATGAGATCCATTTGGCATATAGTAAGATTGATGCCTTTTTGTATGATTTACTTCTGGAGGGTAAGGTTGATGGCTGGACCTACCCATTCCTTAAGACTGAATATCCAGTGGTACCAAACATTTTTGGTATACCAAAAATACACATGGATATTTATGGCCCACTGCTCTGGCCTACTGTAGCAACTGAGAATTCTAAAACCTTCCCTTTGGCTTTGTATATTGATCCGTATGTTAAGTATTTGAAGTCACGCTTCCATTATGTTCTAAAAGATTCATGGGATTTTTTAAGCAACATTAAACCAGAAATATTTCATAAGAATTGGTATTTAGTTACCATAGATATTAAGGATTTGTTTTCTTGTATCCCACATGTGGATAGGCTCAATTGGTTTTAATGAATTTGTGAGCATGCACAGCCACTTCGATAATGCCCGAGTTAACATGTTACTTTAATTTATGAAAATTGTTGAGTAGTAATTGTGTTTTTTTGAGGACGAGTACTACAAACAACTTAGTGGTGTTGCGATGGGTATTGCTTGTGCCCCACTGTATGTAGATATTATAATGTGGTACTGGGAGCAGAAGTATGTTTTTTTTCTGCACCTTGTTACTTATTTCAGATTTTTGGGTGACATTTTTATAATTTGGAAGGGCATGAAAGTGAAATTAAAAATGTCATTGATTATTCGAATGCCAGTACCACTTTTTTATCTTTCACATACAGTATGTTGATTGAGAGTATCAGTTATTTGGAGGTTTTGTTGGAGAAAGATTTCAATCAGAAAAGATTTAAATCTAAGCTGTATCCCAAGCCCAAGCATTCTAAGTTGTCACCCCTTTAAACAGTAACGAGGCTTAATAAAGGGCCAAATGGCGCTACTAGTCAGGATGATCTCTGATGAAGCAGAGTTCAGTTCCAAAATTGAGGTTTTGATGTCTACACTTCATGAAAGAGGCTTTCCTGATGGTCTGCTTGTGGAAGTTCACCAGGAAAGTAGTAGGAGGAGGTGTTCAACATTTTTCCCACTTTGGGAAATGGTGTACTTGTGAACTTACTAGAGATGTATGCATGAATGTTAAAAGGAGTGAGACACCTTTTGGTAAACGTTTGGTGTTAAAATATTCCCAAGAAAGTAATAGTATTCTGAACATGGTGAAAGTCAGTTGGAAAACAATTGGAGGAGATCATGAAGTAAATGAACTGGGGGGGGGTCTTCTCACTGCACATTTAAGAGATGTGTTAATCTTAAGGAGAACAGTGAAAAAGGTGCCTTATTGGTTTAAATATAAAAATGGGGTTTGTTATGGATACCAAAAAATGTGATGATTGCAAACAATGTAGTAACATCTATAAAGGTGAGATTTTTATAAGTGTATTCAATATTAATTATATTTATACATTTGATACACATATATTTTAATGACATACCCTCGTTTTAACCTTTTAACTTTTTTGAATACTTTCTGTGAAGACCTATTTGTAATAACAGGATAGTGGTTAGATGTGTATACTGTTTATACAAAATCATATGTATTGATGTATTTTTCAGATGCATTAAATATGTTTTGAGTTAGTTATTTCTGTATTGGAATATTAAGGTAGTGTGAATTAGAAATTGAAGACACAGAATTACTAGTATTAAATGTTTGATAATTTGGTAGTAAATTAGTTGATTTTTCTGCCTTTGTATGTTTAAAACAGGATTTGATTTAATGCAAGTTAGTTCTGATGAAGTCCCAGTATCTTGTAAGGGATGAAACTGCTTAACTTTGGTTTATTGTATTTTTAATAAATGTCTTTAATTTACAACTTGCCTTGGTACAGTGACGATTCCTGTGACTGGCCATTCCACCAAGTTTGTTTTTTTTTTTTTTTTGGAGAAGGGGAAGTCTGTTATATATGTTACATATGTAATATCAGTTTGTGTTTTTTTTTTTTTCTTTTAACAAATAAATGTTCAGTGTGAGTTTAAGAAGCCTGCAGTTGTACACACTGTTATGTTTCCATGGAGAAAAGTCGACAACAGGTGCACACAATCTTGAGAATTCTGAGCACTGTTTGCTGAGGGAAATGTAAAATTTACAAGACACAAGGTTAAGCGGCTCAGTAAAAAATAAAGTTTGAAATTGTTGGAAGTGAATATGAGAGAGTTTCCCTAGTAGGCTAAATACTTCAGTGCATTTACTAGACCACTGTATAATTATCCTTTAAAGATAGCCAATGCACTTTTTCTTAAGGCTAAAAGTTAATTTTACTGAAAGTATACAAGCTGTTGTCCACATTTTGGTGGGGAATAAAGCTAACAGAAGAACAGAGAGCAATCAGTGTAACTGACAGCACAGGGTATAATGTGATTTAGTATGGATAGCCTTAATTTTTAAGTTTGTGTGCAGCTGTCAGGTTGGGACGATTGTTCCTATCAAGGGAATTTGAAGATGTACATAGTTTTTTGTTTGTTTTAAGTTAATAAGTTATGGGGATATTCTAGGGGTATTTTTTGAGGGTTTTCATTAAAACAAAAAAAGTCTTGAAAAATGAGACATACATTCAAATGGACATGACGAAAAACAACTATAAAAAAATCAACTTGCCAAGCATTAGTGTATGCATGTAACACACATGTTTGAAATGGATATTTAACAAGCTGCCATGCATAATAGGTGGGAATAATAACTTCTTATCATAATGGCCATGCTATCCATATTATTTTGGAATATAAATGGCCTCACAGGTATAGAAAAAAGTATGAATATTGACTTATATTAAACGCAGAATATGTGAATTTGATAAAGAAAGGATTTCAAGATGGATGTACAGCAGAATACCCATGATAAAGGAAAAGGGAAGTAATTCTACTACTTGCTAGAGAAGTTTCAATAGTGATAGAAGGGGAAGAAGATAATGGTATATTTGTGACTGTAAGGAGCTACTGACAAGGCAGGAGGACTACACTGATGTGTTGTATTCCACCTAGAACTGCTATTATGAAGCTTAAAGGTTAAGAAGAGAAAATCTGCTATTAGTAGGGAATATTTTTTATAGGTAGAGACTAGAACTTTATTTGCAACATAGCAATGAGGGGGAAATATAATAAGAGGGTAGTTTCATGAAGATATTTTTGAAAATATTTGCTATGGAAGATGTGAATTCAGTAGTAGGAACTCAGAGAATTTGCATATTATTCCCCAAGGTACGATACCTGGGCTAGTCTAGACAGAAATTGTATTTCACAGGAATGTGCATTTAATTGAAAGCTTCACACATCCAATAACTATTTCAGGTCATGTGCCTTTAAAAACTAAGATAAATACGCAGGGTGATCAAGTAAAAAGAAGACACTGGTACTTTCCCACCTACCTGTCAAAAAAGAGAGGATGGGTAGTGGAAATTGAGAGTCATTAGGGAAGACAGAAAGGTTTTCGGAAGTGATGGCTAATGAGTAGGGTAAAATAATAGTGGAGTTTAAAAATAGGGTAGAAATAAAAGAAAGAGGTATGTTTAAGAAGTAACATTATTTTTGAGGGGCTGACAAAGGTTAAAGTATTACAGAATAAGGAGAATCTCGCAGAACAAGAAGACACACAACAGCAGTGTGCTAAAGGGGAAAATATGGGAGTATCTGAATATTATACATGAGTTTAGAAAGATTCCTCTTAAGCAACTGTTTTTTTTTTTTTTGCAATAACACCGGAGCACAAAAACGTTTAGGACAAAGACTTGGGCTACAGAAAGTCAAAAAAGTTTGTTGCCAAACTTAGGGAGCCTGTAACAATAAATAAATAAATAACAGAGATCCTGCAGAGGTATTAGAGATATTTTGGAAAATTTCTGAACATTTGTATAAACCCAGAGAAATGTGGACGTCCGGAAAGAGTGCAAATGGAAATAGTTATAGAAGACTTAAGTATGCCAAGGTTAGAGGTAGATGAGGCTTAATGATTAACAGTTGGTGAGATAAAAACAGTGACGTTTAATCAGTCTTCTGGAAGGTCTCCATAGGTTCATAGGTTCATAGGTTTATACTAGGCTATCTGCCCTAAGGCATTTATAAGCCTAGCCCAAATTTTTGTGGCTTACGCCACCCCTTATATGAAAAAATACTGTGCCCATTAGTTTGTTGTGCCTCTGTCCAGCAGTGACACAGAGATGATTCCCGGGGTAAACCTACGATCTCCCATCCACAGGTCTAGATTTCTCTTGAACAGAGTCAGCGAGGTGCTCTGCCTCACATGGACCGGGATTTTATTCCACAGCATAGGAGTCTCTGAGTGATAAATCTATCCCTCCAGCACGCCCTATTTATATCCGTGCTAAGGTTTAAGTCGCTTGCTCTAGTGGTTTTGGTGGATTTGGATTTTTTGAGGTGGAGCATGTCCATTAATTCCGGGTTGGACATGGCCTTGTATGTCAGGCACATGTCACCTCTGAGCAGACGGTATGCGACTGAATAGAGCTGGAGTTTCTTCAATCTGGCAGCATATGACAGATTTTGGAGTCCCTTTATCCTTTTGGTGAGGAACTTTTGGGGTCTCTCCAATTGCTGCAGATGTCGGGTGAGATACATCCCGAATGGGGCATTGTACTCGATCATTGGTCTGATAAGTGAAGAGTACAGGGAACAATAACCTCACTAGATCTGGATGTGAATCCTTCATGATCAGGTGGGCAATGTAGAAGGTCTTTCTAACCACTTTAGCAATGTGAGTGTCAAAAGAAAGGCCACTGTCAACCTGGGTCCCCAGGTCCCTGATAACCTCTTCTGTGCTTAGTGGATTGCCACCTATATGGTAGCTTGGGGTTACCTTGTTTTTCCCGAAGGGTATGACTATACATTTTTGGCGTTTAACTTCAGGCCATGGCTCTGGCACCAGCTATCTGTTTCCGTGAGTCCCTTCTGAAGGATATCCGTGTCTGATGCACTTTCCACTATGGCGCCCAGTTTGCAGTCATCTGCAAACTTTGTCAGCCAAAGTCCTCCTATGTTGGCCTGTACTTCTGAGAAGTAGATGCCAAACAATAGGAGCCAAGGACCGAGCCCTGTGGGACACCACTTGTGACCGGCTTGGAGTCTGACACAGCGCCAGCAACTCTAACCCTGTGGGTTCTGTCCTTAAGCCAGTTTGCAACCCATCTTGTGACATATGGGTTTACATTTAAGCTGGTAAGTTTTTCTACAATACTCGAGTGGGGTATTGTGTCGAAAGCCTTTGCAAGGTCAAGGTAGGCTGTATGGACTGCCTTTCCCTCATCAATGGCCTTGGTGACTGTTTCGAAGAAGTCGACCAAGTTCAAAAGGCATGATCTTCCCTTGACAAAGCCAAACTGGGTCGGGTCCAATGTCTGCAAGTCCCCTATATCTTTGTTTATGAGCTCCATTATGATCCTCTCCATAGCTTTGCAGACTAGACTTGTTAAGCTTATGGGGTGGTAATTACCAGGGTCCGTAGAGGTGCCGCCTTTGTGGAGTGGGACAACAGTTGCCGTATGCCACTCCTTGGGCACGTATCCTGTGGTAAGGCTGAGATTAAACAGCTGCCTTATGTGCGGTTTAATTCCTCATTTAGCTCGTGTAGCACACAGCCGGGGACACCATCCGTCCCATTGATGCTGTGTTTTAGCTTTAGAGAGCAGCTTTCACCTGCGCATTTGAGATGTCCGGGAGGCTACACTCGGCTGGGATAGTTATCTCTCCTTTAGGGGAGAGGGGTGAAGTTTGCACTGAACCTGTCTGCCAGTATGTTGGCAATGTCTGTGGGTTCAGTGATTTTTGTATCATTTTGGACTAATTCTGAGCATATCTGGGAGTTTCCACCCAGGTTCCTAACATAGCTGAAAAAGGCCTTATGATTGTCCTTTGAATCCATGGCAATTTTTCTCTCAAAATTGGCCTTAGTTGATTTTATGAGTGCTCGTATTTTTTTACTAATAATGATCAGGGGTGACTTCCCTTTTATGGATTTTGTTCTATCATGTAATAGCTTTCTCCTCTTATTGTAAAGTTTGTTAATGGCTGGGGTCCACCAGACTGGACGTTTGCCCTTTGTGGAAAGAGTCTTGGTTTTATTTGGGATTGCCTGATCCATGCAGTCCTGGAGGTGTTCAGGAACAGATATTATTCCTGTGGAATTTTGGAAGCTAGGAGAGAAGACGGCGATAGAGATCTGGAAGATTTTGTTTAACAATATTTTAAAAGGAAGGGAAACACCAACATCCTGGAAAAAAGCTGTGGGCTGTAATACCTAAAGATGACAAAGAGCTATCAGCCCCAGTTTCATATACACCCATTTCAATTTAAAATCATGATTATAAAGTGTTTGTCTATAATAGCTAAAAGAATGTCAGAGGTGTTGCCAAAATTGATGGATATGGAATAATGTGGTTTTGTGGACAAGAGGCAAACATTTGACAACATTGATAGAAGACTGATAATCCAGAGAAGCAGAATGTAGGAAAATACTACTGTTTTTTTCATTGATGCAGATAAAGCATTTCACAGCATAAGCTGGGATTTTAAGTAGGTCAGTGGAGGCATTTGCATTCCCTGATGCAATAATTAGGTTATGTAGAAGGATATGTGAATGATCAGAGGCAATAATTAAAGTGAGAGGGTTTCTGTCTGATAAGCTGTGTCTGAACAGAGGAATCAGGCAGGAATTATGTATTTCCCCTTTTTTATTTGCTTTATCTTTAGTGCCATAAGCAAAGAAAATAAGAGACTCTGCTTTTCTGTGATATAATTAGTATGGTGATCAAGAGAAGTTGGTTTTATTTGCAAACAATATTATTTTGTACCTGTTAAAACTGGAAAAGGACATCTCAGTGTTGTGGAACATTTTGAGACAGTTTTTCAGGATATAAAATTAATGAAGATAAAAACAAAGGCTACAGCTGTGAATTGGTTCAATTATGGGGACGTTAAAATTTAGCGTTTAGGATTATAGATTAAAATGCTTCTGTATGGCAGCTAAGGATATGTGAAAACAGACTAAACAAAACTGTAATATAAAAACTGAGAAAATGGAAGCTGTTGTTTATGTATATGGGTACAAGTAGTGAAAATGTTTTAGTCCCTTTAGATTTATGTGTAGGTCAGGCATATTTTTATTAACCAGAGGAGAAGTTGTGAAAAATAATTATAGTTGAAATAATTTTTCGGGGGGGGGGGGGGGGGCAAGGGTCAAGTGGGATAATTTGAGGGTTTCAATAGAAGAAGGTGGTTTAGGATTAACTGATTTGAAGGGATATTTCTGAGCTAAACAATTAAGACACATGTATATAACACAAGCAAAAATTTGTAATTCAAGGTTGAAAGGGATGATGGTGAAACAGGTGGAACTCAAAATAAGGAAAGAGTGGGAGTTTGGATGCAGACCCTAAAGGAGAATAACAGTCATATGGTATCTAATATTCATCAGTTAGAAGAAAATATTCTAAGAACTAAGCCAACACAAGAATGAAGAAAGGAGATTTTGCTGATGGGGGTGGCAACAATTAGTAGTTTAGAGAACAGGCAAGAGGGGGCTGGAATTTATGGGAGAACTGGCAAAGGAATCAGGTTATTGGGAACAAATAACTAGAGAGAGAAAGTAATAGAATGGCAAGAGGCCAATAAGACATTCGCACCGCAGGCTGGACACTGCCTTCCCTAGCAGGCTCAACATCAGTATATAGGCAAAGAGAAGGGGATAAGGGAATCCTAAGTGACAGTTTTTAGTTGAATCTAGAACAGAAGCTGTTAAAGGGATAATTAGTAGGGAATATAAAATGTTGCACAATAACTATAGAAATCAATCAGAGGTGGTCTGAAAAAGATTGGGAAGAGAGATTGGATATGCAGTTTACTAGGGAACAATAGGAGGACACATGTATGGCTCCCAATAATGCAGCAAAGTTTGGAAGACCTAGGATTTTTACTTGGTGTTTTGCTTAAGTATTTATACCCTGTGCAGGCTCCAAATAATTTTTCCTCAGGTAGATGTTAAATGTTGGAGGTGTGATGGGAAAGAAAGTGGTAACTGGGAACATATGTTTTTGGGAGTGTGATGAGATGGCAGACTTTAAAAATTCCTCACAGAGTACTCTGGCAGAAATATTGGGTGGGCAAATAGGTCTAACTAAGGAAATAATTCTTTTTCTGGGACACAGGATCTGAATTATCTAGACATGGTAAGCCCTTGTTAAATTTAATTCTGTTGGCTGCCAAAAAAAAAAAAAACAGTTGCTAAACAATGGAAGTCAAAGTCTAAACCAAATGCATTTGATGCATTTATATATTGTTAACAGAGATAAATGAACTGGAAGTGGGATCTTTAGAAAAGGGTAGGAGCAAATTGGGATCTTTAGAAAAGGTTAGGAGCAAATTACTTAGAAATACATGGAAATTATGGGAACAGTACATGCAGAATAATGTCCTGGAGGAGAAGTAAGATTTAAGGGAAGGCAGGAATTGAGCAATTTATCATGTAATGTTGGACTGATAGTTTTACAAAAGAGCAAGGTTCCTATTAGATGACCGAAGATGCATTCTTTCGAATGTGTCTTCGTCGAACTTGAAAAGACGAAAAGGCAAAATGAAGTGGCATATAAGCAAATTCTTTCCCTGGGAAAGAAATTGCTTGGCCGCATCCATTACTTTGTCGTTTCCATCACTGTAGTGCAATCTCGGAGTTTGTATATTTAAATAGGGGGTGTGGGGGGTGAAGCCCCCCACCTTATGTTTTAAGTGGTTTTATTTATTTATTTATTTGATTTGGAACAGCAATTTTTTTCCCTGAGGAGCTCTGCTTCATGTGAATTGGAAGTTTATTCCAATGGAGTGGCGATCTCTGAGAGATGTATCTGTCTCTCCAGCATGTTTTATTAATGTCACAGGCTAGGTTCAGATATCTGAAGTGAGTGACTTTTTGTCTCATTTGATTTGCGGATGTGCAGCATTTCCATTAGGGCAGGGTCAGAGACTGCTCTGTAGGCCTGGCACAAGTCGCCTCCCAGCAGCCTGTAGGATGCAGAATACAGTGACGGAGCTTACAGTCTTTCCATGTAGGTCATGTTTTAAGGCCCTGAATTTTCTTGGTGAGAAACCTCTGTGGTCTCTGCAGCTGCTGCAATTTGGTGTGTTGCATGCAAAAGGGAGCATTGTACTCTTATTAGTGGTCTGATGGGGGTCAAGTACAGAGGTGTTATAACATACTTAGTCTTGGATGCAGTGCCCTTACTTATGTGATGTGCAATGTAGAAGGCTTTCCTTACCACTTGTAGAGGTGATTGAAGTTTAGATAGCTGTCAACCTGTGTTCCCAAATCTGACACCACTGGGTTTAAGCTTAGGGGTGTGCTGTCAGTATTGTAATTTGCAGGGATTTCCTTTTTGCCAAAGGAGATACTAATGCAGTTTTTTTATGTGTAGTTTTAGTCCATGGCTTTGGCACCAAGCATTTGTCTGTATTAGCCCCTTTTACAATATGTTAACATCGTCTGGGGACTCGAGGATTACACCCAGTTATGCAATCATCAGTGAACCTGGTAAGCCACAGGCCATCTACGTTCATGTGGATTTCCAAAAACTAGATTCCAAACAGTAGAGGGCCGAGCACAGATCCATGGGGGTATGCCAGTGGAAACTGTACTGGTAGAGGTGGAATCCCCAAGTTTGACTGTATGCGTTCTGTTGTCGAGTCATTTGGCTACCCCTGTAGGGACATATGGGTTAATCCCCAGCTGGGAGAGTTTCTCAATGATATTTGAGTGAGGGATTTGTTCTGGTCAGGTTACTAAATTCTGTGGTTAATACAGTATTAGAGATGACACAAGAGACCAAGGCTCAAACTTCAGCAATTTTATTGTTAGCTTTTAACAATTAAGGTTTGTAACAAAAAAGCAATTGACTAGTCAATATGCAAATAAAAACCTATCACATTAATATGCAAAACCTAACCTATGACCTATCACATTAACAATTATAAAAATTGTTAAATCATGTACTTATGCAAAACCTAACCTATGACCTATCACATTAACAATTATAAAAACTGTTAAATCATGTACTTACAAGCATATGCAAAAAGAAAATCATCTTTGCCACTGATAGGGGGACTCCAAACCTATTCAGTACAGCTATCTGTTCAGTCAAGACAGGGCCGACACTGGCAGGCAATGCTGTATGCTCAGTTCAGGCTCTTGCTTCAATCAGATCCGGATGATGATGAGTTCCAGTCTATTACCAACCTCTGAGCCTTTTATAGGTTTGAGCATGGCATAGGGTCAATAGGTTCAATTGATTACACCTAGGCCATTAGGTAATCATTCAGCTGATGATATTTAGATCACCAGTTTATTCATGAGCTAATGAACTGTTTTTAAAACATTACAAATCATTTCCTGAGTTGTCAACAAGCCCCGTAATGTCTAGTTTTATACATTACTTCCTCCTTTCAGAAAGCCGTTTGCCCACACACCTGTGGTATAGTTCCTCTTTGAAATCCCCCTCTGTCTGGTAAACAACTTTTAAACTGGCAAACAACTCCAAAGGTTAACTAAAGTTCAGTTATACCAGACAGTGTGCAAGGCTTGCCTTTTAAAGCATAATTCTTTTAGGTTTCATGTATGTATATAACATCAAGCAGCATATCATGTATTTATTCAAGTAACAGCATATCAATCTAACATCAAGCACACCTACAAACACACAGCAGTTCAATGGCTTAGGGCATCAAAAATCAGGTAAACTGTGTGGATCCGTCACAGGCCACCCCTTCCACTAAGCAATGATCGCTGTGTGCTTCTAATAATGTGCAAAATTGACAGCATCTTATTGTATTTTTTCATAACCTTACAATAAATGCAGTAGGAAATTAAGCAGAACAACACTGAAACTATTGTGGTCAGCAATAAAGGGTGTAAAAGCAAGTTAAACCAGGCAGAAGCCTTTGGTGACCACATAAAAATATCATACCAATGTGAAACAGACATGTCTTGAATTTCGTTTGCAATTTGAAGAATGGTACCTTTGTCTTTAATCATTTTAATTACAGTTTGATGCGCATCATGTAAAGTCTTATTCAGCAGGAGCAGTACAGCTTGCCCTTCCTGCTTAATTTGTTTAAAGTCCGGGTGGACTAGAGATGGCCATCTAAAAGTGTGCAATGGTTCTATGCTAGCATTTAATGTGATGTCCATCCATCCAGTCAATCTGATCAATTCCCCAGTACAAAAATCAATGATTGCATGTACATTACTTTTACAATGTGCTCCACTGTCTGTGATTGTTCCGTCACTCCAAGCCAGCTTACAGGAGGATACTACACAAGCTGTGGTATCATTGAGTTGATAAATGTCTGTCCCATTCACTATATATCTATGCCAAGCACATTCTCCAGTCCCATTATGTAAACATGGATGAGGCTTTCTTTTAATTAGCATGCACACCCACCCCTGGGGCCAGGTCTCACATCCTGCTAAATCAATGGGCATATCATTATAATCAATGAGATTAGATTCTATTTGAGGCACCCACCAATTACTTCCGAATTGCAGAGGCAATGCTACAAATGGACAAACTTGTTTTGTTCCCTTTTTACTAGCAAGATAATCAAAGATCAATATGCAAGAGTCATTTTCACATGTGAAATCTAATGGTTTTAACCAATTATACAATCGCAATTCATTTTGCCAATGGCTTGGTCGTTTTGCCCCCCACACCTGAATGAACTGCAGGTACTGCTGATTGGCAGCCAATTGGGATAAAATACAAAAGCTCTGATTTAATTCTGTAGTAAGGTTGTTCAAAACCTGTTCTGTATACATATTAGCATGATCTATCCATCTCCACATGACAGTTTGAGTTATAACACTATCTACTGTTCTTTGACCAAGCTCGGGATCATGATCAGCTAATAGCTTAAAAGCCATGTTTAGATCTCCACCTAGACGGCTTAATTTACTTCTCAAGGTGTCAATGTCTATGCTATTCAGAAATCCTGTACCTGTCCCAACTGCTCCTAAAGCAGTTCCCATTATTCCTGTGACATCACGTTTGTTCTTTTTATATCGGTAACGCTTATGTTTCAAGCGTAGGGAGTTAATTGGTCATAAGTTGGTGGATTTGCATTGTGAATGTCTAGTAGTGATATCTACTGCGGTCATATTAATTATCATTTTAATATGCTGAACAATTCTAGCACTACTTACAGTTTTGCATCCTCTTGTATATCTTACTATATGTCCTAAACCATCAAATACAGTTGAACTGTTGTCCATAGCATATATCTCCAAATTTGGAGATCTGGTTTCTGCAGTGCTGTTTTCCCTTTGAAATTGCTATGCAGGAAGAATCTAATGGAGACTCAGCCAGAGAAAATCCTGATTCATTCAGTCTCTGATATAAGCCCCAGCAGGATTGGCAGTGCATTTCTCTGGATGTCTGTCACAGTTTAATCTACAAACAGTTCTGATGTATTCTGTGCTGGTCAAATTCCATGTCAAGGTGGGTTTGGTAGTCACTGCAAACAACGCTCTTCCCAGCTTCCAGTAGAAGTCACAATCCCCTGTCAAGTTAGCCACGTCTTCCTCACTAAACAGGGGAATAGGGTCATGGCACTCATATGGTCCATCTAGGTGTCTTCGCTGGTAAGAGTTTGTATCTTCCCAAACAGTGGCAACAATCTGTGAAGAGGAAAATATAAGGGTTGTTTAGCAGAATCAAGCAACACTAAAACAGTATCACCAGGTCCATCACAGATCACAGTTCCACGCTCATTTGGTTGGTGGGATGTGGTTACTACTACCCTCATCCCCAACCATTTACTCGGGCTAGTATCATAGTCTTGTAGTAGGATGACAACATCCTGGTGTATACAAATTTCTACTAAAGGTAACCCCTTTTTCAGAGTTTGTGTTCTATTATCTAAATTGATGACCTTTACTATCACCTCTTGTTCTGGTTCCCATAGCATGAAAACTTCCCAATTTTCTCCCAACAATCCTTTTTGTCCCCAGTGCCATTTTTCTGGGAGAAACAGCTTCCAACCTGTCTTAACTAACACAGTATTCTGTGCTGGTACTCTTTGCTCAGTCAATGCACATAGCCAAAGCCGAGTTTGGTCAGTGTTTGTTAGCATGGGATATATTGCATCTGGATTCAACCTTTCCAGTTTTAAGGTACAGCAGTCTGATCGGATGTCATTCATATGCATTTGCAGGGAGTACCTTGCTGCTTCCGAGGTCTGTTGTTTAACTGACTTACAGCTTGTTCCAACACCTTTGCCCATCCTCGCAAAGTTCCGTCACTTGTATTCTTACGAATCTGTTCTTTAAGAAGTCCATTGTACCTTTCAACCAGACCAGAAGCTTGGGGATGATATGGTATGTGTAGTACCCATCGAACTCCATTTTCTTTTGCCCATTCTTGGACCTCAGCTCCTGTAAAATGACTGCCTTGGTCACTTTGTATTTCAACAGGAGTCCCATATGTTATGCATAGTTTATGCAGTCCCCTTAATACTGCTTGTTGGTTTGCCTTTTTTGATGGGGAAATCATCAAAAATCCCGAATAAGTGTCCACCATGGTTAGGCAGTATTGTTGATTTAGATTTTATTGGTCCCTTGCCATTGGATCAATCTGCCAGATCTGAGCTGAACGACTGCCTCTATGTATATGTCCACATGCTTCTGATTGCAATTGCTTTCGTTTATTTCTTTGACAAATTTCACATTGTTTTATGACATCTATCAGTACATCCTTACTGAGTTGCATACCATGTCTCCGTGCCCATTCCATCGTAGCATCTCTCCCCAAATGTCCACTTCGATCGTGGGCCCACCTGGCCATGCTGATATCCTCAGGCTTCTCCTCAACAGTACGTACTGCAGCCATTTTATCTGCCTGCTGGTTATGCCTTCTTTCATCTGTCACAAGTGATGCATGAGCATCCACATGTCCAACACTAATCTGGCACTGTTGTGCCTTTTCCCAGATCTGCTGCCAATCTTCTGACCCTCCCCATAAGGGTCTACCATGAATTTTCCAATCTTGTTGCTGCCAGGCAGGTAACCAGGCTGTTAGTCCTTTATAAACTGCCCAGCTATCAGTGTAGATATATGCTTCATCTCCAAGTGATAAATTATTAATCACTAAAGCAACAGCTCTTAATTCTGCCTGATTGTTTGAACCAGCAGTTCCTTCATCAAACAATACAGTCTCTGTTTGTGGGCAGTAAGCTACCGCAGTCCAAGTTCTGCCATTTGATCCAATTTTTGCAGAACCATCAGTAAACCATGCACATTTTCTCTTCTCCAAGTCCAACTTATCGAAAGGTGATGCCTCACGTATTGGTGATTTTGGAAGTTCATACCGTTGTTGCTCTGTTGTATCAGCATCATTCAATATTATCAGGCCAGCCAACTGTTGCTGCACCTGGGAAACTCCAGGCACAATATTGGCTCTTTCTTGCAAGTACCATTTCCATTTTTGTACAGTCGAAGACTGTGCTATCAATGTTTTCATCAGAGTATTGTCTCGTAACCACCCCTGGATTGGGTAGTCTACTTTCACTGTCACTGTCTGTTGTTTGGTCAGCCCTCTACATGAATCAAGGCAGTATATACAGCCAGCACATGCTGTTCGAGAGGGCTGTATCTAGTCTGTGCTCGGTCAGGGATTTAGACCAAAATCCCAGTGGTCTTTTCTTTCCCACATCATTCTTTTGCCACAATCCCCAGGACATGACATTATTAGCAACAGTCACTTCCAAAAGAAAAGGTTGCTGTGGGTCTATTGGACCCAGTCCCACACTTTGTTGCAAGGCTTTTTTCGCTTCCTCGAAGGCCATCTGCTGTTTAGGACCCCACTGAAAGTCACATTTCTTTCTAGTCACATAGTGAATAGGTCGTAAAACTTGCCCAAGGTGTGGTACAAATGCTCTCCAAAGCCCATTGCTCCCAAAAGGCTTGTGCCTGCTGTTTTGTTTTTGGGACTGCAATCTTTGGAATGGTTTGTAAGGCCGTTGCAGGGATTTCTCTTTTGCTCCATTCCATATCATACCCAGGAATTTCACTGATGTTCCCTGCTGTGTTTTATCCTCATTTATTGCCCACCCTCGGCTCTGAAGGTGTTCAATCACTGTTTTCAATGCAATGTCCACATCCGGCTTTTCTCCTGTAATCAGGATGTCATCAATGTAATGGAATACAGTCACTTTATTTAACTGCAACTTAGCCAGATCTCTGGCCACCAGCCCATGGCAAAGGGTTAGGCTGTGTAGATATCCTTGTGGAAGTACCTGGAAGGTATATTGCCTCCCCTCCCAGGTAAATGCAAATTGAGCCCTACTCTCTTCTGCTATAGGTATGGAGAAGAAAGCATTTGCCAAGTCCAAAACTGCATGGTACGGCCCAGCAGAAGAAGAAAGTCTCTCTACAATGGTAACAATGTCCGGCACTGCTGCAGTTAAAGGTGGAGCCACCTTATTCAAGCCCCGATAATCTACCGTCATACGCCAGGAACCATCAGGTTTTTTGACAGGCCACACCGGGCTATTAAATGGGCTCACAGTTGGTTCGAGTATGCCAACACGAAGTAATTCCTGGATTGTTTCAGTAATTTCTGAATGGCCCCCTGGAACACGATATTGTTTGATGTTGGTCACCACTTTTGGTGTGGGAATATGCAAAGGTTCCCACTTGGCATCACCTCGAACAACAGCCTTGACTGCATTGACTGAACAGTGCCGTACTCCAAATCTAAATGGCCCTACTGTAGTTTCTAAGGTCCTACCCTTTAGAACATCTATTCCTAAAATGTGTTCTGGTACAGGAGCTATCACGGCTACAATGGCACTAGGAATACCATCCCCAAAGGCTATTCTTACTTTGGTTTTGACACCTATCGTCTTTGCCCCCCCATATCCATCAATCTCCACAGACTGTCCACGGAATTTACAGGGGTTGCCTGCAAAAATAGTTATTTCTGATCCATTATCTACTAAAGCCATTACGTGTTGTGGTCCTCCCCTCCAAAAAATGGTAAGAGGCACGTAGGGCCGGTCCCCAGGTGTAATGGCTCTAACTGTGCCTCTAGCTACTGGGGACCCGCCTTCTAGTCAATTTGCTTCCATTTTTCCATTGGGGTTCTCCACCCCTTCTCTCCCCAATCTCTTTCATCAGTAAACTCTCCCCTCTGCCATTGTGCTAGCTCCTCATCAGTGGGGATGTCAGGATACAACTGATTCCACCCTTTTTTCCCTTCAGTGGTACTTCTGTTTGGGCTTTTTGCAGGGGTTTGTTTTCCTGAAAGATCTGATTCTCTTCCTTTCTGCTTCTGTTTCCATTTTTTGTATATTTCTTCTGTAGTTATTCCATCTATTTCTGCAGCTTCTACCCCCCATCTTAGCAAATCTAGAAACATCTGTCTCCTTGTTACTTTTTCACTACCCGTGCTTTTTAACTTGTCTGTATTTGCCTTTCTGGCTTTCCTCTGCTCTTTCTCTTCTACCAGCTCTGCCAGCTGGTTTAAAGTAGACATTACATCCCATATCGGTTGGCCAATACACCCTGCCAAGGCAGCCATAAGCTGCCCTTTCCACCATTGTGGGGCATTTTTAATTAACTTATTCCTCATATTACCAGTAAAGATTTGTCCGTCTGGCCCTTTTGGAATATTTATCATTTCTAATGAGTAAATAGTTGCTAACATGGCCATTTCCCTTAGCTGTTGGATTGCTTCAGCTATCGTTTTCCAGGATTTGCACTCCTCTGCTACTGCTGTAGCATCCGGCCAAGTGGCCCGAAAGGCTGAGGCTAACCATACCACCAATGTATTGATATGGGGATCTTTATGGTCACAATTGTTCACTATCTGCTTCAGCCAGGGGTGAAATACTAAACAGGCACACTGGTGCATCTCTTCATCACTCAGTGACACCGCCTCTCCCCCTGTATCCCAGACCCGAAGAAACCAAGCCAAGAGGGACTCCCCAGGCTTTTGCTTATAAGTCTGAATTATCTTCAATAACTCTGTCTGGGAATAACTGCGCACCTCCACCCACTGCTGCGGTTGTCCCCCAGCATGTATTGAATTTTTCTCTACAATTGGTCTGGTACTCACTGATGGGGAATTTATTATTTCAAAGTCATCATTCATTTCATCAGAAGAAGGGAGATCTCCTTCCCATTCTTCAGGGTCAAACTCTGCCTTACATATCAAGGCACGCACTCTAGGCCTAGAGGGCGGGTGCTGTGAACCTCTCCCCTTCCATTGCCTGCGCTGCTGTATTACTCGAGTGGCCAGAGTCACTGAGTTAGTCTTCCAATGCTCTGCATCCTGTCCTACCTTAGCCAATTCCACATCTGCCTTCTCCAAGGCATCCCTATCCAATCGGTGGGTGTGTGCATGTTCTTTACATTGTTCTTCTAATTCTAGAACTTTTACTTTTAGATCTTCTACATCTTTGTCTAACTCCTGTATTGCTTCAAAGAACAGCCATCCAGCTGCTCCCACTCCCTCTTTCACCTTCTTTCCCTTATCCTCCAGTTTTAAACCTGATAAGGCCTTTGCCAGCTCCTCAGGGTCTACTGGGTTTACTGGTGAGGACTTAGGGGAAGGTGGAGGTGAAACCTGACTCAATGCCTTAGCAAGGGGGTCCCATTTTCCAAACAATGCTGGAAATTCAACATTTGCCCCTCCCTTACTTTTGGCATCTACAGATTGTTTCTTATTTAACCCTACACCTAGGTGCTTAAATGGAAAAAACATTGGCTGTTGTGACATATCTACTGCAAACCACAGATCCTGCCGACTACGCCAGCTGTTCTGGTCAGATTACTAAATTCTGTGGTTAATACAGTATTAGAGATGACACAAGAGACCAAGGCTCAAACTTCAGCAATTTTATTGTTAGCTTTTAACAATTAAGGTTTGTAACAAAAAAGCAATTGACTAGTCAATATGCAAATAAAAACCTATCACATTAATATGCAAAACCTAACCTATGACCTATCACATTAACAATTATAAAAACTGTTAAATCATGTACTTATGCGAAACCTAACCTATGACCTATCACATTAACAATTATAAAAACTGTTAAATCATGTACTTACAAGCATATGCAAAAGAAAATCATCTTTGCCACTGATAGGGGACTCCAAACCTATTCAGTACAGCTATCTGTTCAGTCAAGACAGGGCCGACACTGGCAGGCAATGCTGTATGCTCAGTTCAGGCTCTTGCTTCAATCAGATCCGGATGATGATGAGTTCCAGTCTATTACCAACCTCTGAGCCTTTTATAGGTTTGAGCATGGCATAGGGTCAATAGGTTCAATTGATTACACCTAGGCCATTAGGTAATCATTCAGCTGATGATATTTAGATCACCAGTTTATTCATGAGCTAATGAACTGTTTTTAAAACATTACAAATCATTTCCTGAGTTGTCAACAAGCCCCGTAATGTCTAGTTTTATACATTACTTCCTCCTTTCAGAAAGCCGTTTGCCCACACACCTGTGGTATAGTTCCTCTTTGAAATCCCCCTCTGTCTGGTAAACAACTTTTAAACTGGCAAACAACTCCAAAGGTTAACTAAAGTTCAGTTATACCAGACAGTGTGCAAGGCTTGCCTTTAAAGCATAATTCTTTTAGGTTTCATGTATGTATATAACATCAAGCAGCATATCATGTATTTATTCAATTAACAGCATATCAATCTAACATCAAGCACACCCACAAACACACAGCAGTTCAATGGCTTAGGGCATCAAAAATCAGGTAAACTGTGTGGATCCGTCACAGGATTATGTTAAAAAGCCTTGGCAAAGTCAAGATGGACAGTATGTACTGTTCTGCCTTCATCCAGGGCAAGAAGAAAGTGTGTTGTTTGAGTTGTTAGTTTCCCTATTTACAGAGATTTTCTCTATAGCTACACACACAAAATGATGCTATAGTAGGTATTAACCAATGATTTACATAAAACTGCAATATATTATTGATACGCAAAGCACCGTATGTCTTTGAAGGAGCAGCTTCTTACATAAATTGCGGTTTCTGTACTATATCATCACATGGGTTAATTTTCAATGTAAGGCGTTCCACCAGCAAGAACTAGTTGATAATTTGTCTTTCCAGGAAGGAAGAAAATATTACTGATGTATTTCATATGACAATCGAATGCCCTGTACATTAATTTAGTTAATGAGACATTGTGGATTCGGTCTTTCATGATGCCATTGCAGAGGTTTCAAATTGTGAGAAAAAAAAATTAGGGGGGGGGGTCTTCTTTATCTTCAAAATAAAATGCAACCGTTGCATAATTTGCTTTCCACATCTTCGTATTGCTATTGATCAAGTTAAACCAGCTTTGTGCATAAAATCCACATCTATTCATGTTGACGAATAACATCTCTTCCCATCCCAGGTCCTCAACTTCTATAGGTCAGGTTGTTCCCATTCTTTTCCAGTATGTCTAAGCATTTCCTTGTCTACCAGTACCTCTTTCCTGTTCACATAATCCAGTGATTGCAGCAACCCTCATAGCCTGTCCATTGCTGACTGAGCTGAAGTAAATATCCATATCTTGGATGGGGAAATATATACTTGATCACCAGAAATGGCAAATTGTATTTGAACTTACACTGTCAACATTCATTTAAGGTAGCTGAAGGCTGCACCGATGCTAAATGGTGGTCTCTGAAACATTATGATCCACACAGGCCATTTTTCAGTTATCTTCTTAGCAGGCCACTAAATCTGTCACAAGACCTGTTATTTCTCTTAGCAGGTCACAAACTGAACCATATGCTTTGTTGTCCACTGATTGCAGTCTGTATTCCTTTTATTAGTGCCCAACAAGCTTTTGGAAAAATTAGTCAGTTGTGCCATCATGATTTTGACAAGCTTCAAGCAGGCAAATTCTTCCTCTGCTTCCAAAATCCTAATAATATGCAGATTTCTCCTCCTTACCTTGTCCTCCAATGCAACTAGTTTTTGTTTGATATAAACTGTTGTCCACTTATTCCTTTTTTTTTTCTAAACACCTTTATTTATCATTTATGACGGTCAAATTTACATCCATATAAAAGTAACAATAAATTATTCAATTCCTGCCTTAAAAAAACAAGAAAAATCTTTAGTAAACCATCATCACTTACTACATAGGCAATCATATATTTTATATAAATGAAAAACCATGACGACACAATCCTAGTTGCAAGTATTTTACATCACAAACCATACTGGCACACTCCTAGTTGCAAACATTGTACATCTACTTATTCCTTATGACTCGTGTTGTATATCTATCACCATTTTCCTGAAAAGGAATCTTGGCATCATACTATTCCTTTAAAAACTCACTGTAATTGTTTCTTCTAATGAGTCTGGTTATTTAGCATAACAGTTCAAAAGTCCAGACATCATCTTCAACTACTGCCTAACTACTAGCTTCCAAGGCACCTTCCATATCTTTCCTCCATAGCTTCATGACTATTCAGCTGCATTAACTAAGATTAACCTTTAGCCAGTTCTCCTTCGCATTTAGTGTGACCCCTGTGAAGCATAATCTGCTTACTGTTTGCTAGTCATGAGGCCTTTTTTCACAAACAACAAACGTTTACACTTCTAATATAAAAATATCAACGATCACACTTTGAAGATATACATTTTTATTCAATAAACTTAACAGAGTGGCTTAATTTATTCAATAAACTTAACAGTGTGGCTTAAGGAAGTGATCAAACTTGTGAAACATCACAACGTCTCACCTACCACTCTTCTTGATGGAGTACTGGCCTTTAGGTTGCTGTACAGTGCTTGCCTGGATGACGAGGAAAATGTGCTCCAAACTGCATTTTCAGATTTGACTTTGACAAGAAATGTGCTGTAATGCATATTTTGTAATGAGAAAAGAGGATGTAATAGTAGTAACAAGAATAATAAAAAATGAACAAGATATCAGTTGTTATTTATAACTTCTGCTCTTTTTCCATTTTCTCTCACATTGAGATGCAATTTTGACTTTGACCACTAGAGTGTGATAATAAATCATTTTACATTTATTTTAATAGAAATGATTTTATTTAAGATATTCATGCAATGTAAAGGTGCTATATATTTATTTATGTATTTTATCAAGTTTATAAAATGTATTCTAATGACTTCCTATATATTTATGAATAATTTATACAATGGTTTTAATGGTTTGTAATGTACTTACGGTTCACATGGTTTTAACATGAATATTCATGATGTTTTTTAATTGAATGTTTTTTACTGGTTAATTACTTCTTAGAGGATTATAAAAGCCATTATTTTGTACTCTGACCCACAGCTGATGAAGGGATTTAAATGAAAATGCTGCCTTTTTAATGTGTGCATTTGTGTTTATGCCTATATTAAAGCGGATTTTACAAGAACTCTGACTTATTCCTGGTCTTGTGGTACCTTGGATTGATTTACTGGTCTATTTTGGTACCTTTGTGGCTGTTTTTTTGAATTTTCTTGGTTTATATTGGCCATGGACTGTGAATCTAGTTCGGAGAAAGAAGGGGGGAGGAGTGGTAGCGATGTCAGACTAACGAGAAAGCTGATTGGACATTTAACGCAACTAATTGATCTACTCACTCCTCTCAGCCAATTGATTGTGGAAATGATTGCAGGAGGGCTGGGTGGGCGTAACCAGGAAGCCCAGAGCCAGAACAGACCAAAACAGTGCAAAAATAATGGGAACAACGTCGATTCAAGTCAAACAGACATTTCTGGTAATAATAAGCAAAATGGAACTAATAGCAATTAATTTTTACAGACCTCAGCTATTTTGAGGGGTGATTTGGGTTCTACCAGTAGCAGGAATGATTCAGCCTTGCCTGCAGGACAAAATTTAAGGACTTATGCTTCAGCTTTAAACACGGAGAATGTGGACTTGAAAGACTGGTTGCAAGTGAGCTTTTCAGCTAAATTTAAGGACAGTAATGTTAACAAAACAGGTACTACTTTTAATGACTCTTACAGAGTAAAATTAACTAAAATGTCCAAAATTTTGTTAAAGTATGGGACACTTGATATAGAAAATGCATATTTGAGACAATGTATAATGGAAGAGATAGCGCCTAAGGGTCTGAGGTTATATAAATACCCAAACAATGTAATACCTGACAGTGTATATCACAAAGAACTTTTAGAAATATTTAATAGATGTGGGTTAGAAATATTGAAAGCTATGGTTAAGGACAATGATAGGCAGAAAGAAGTTATTAATAAGGAAGTTGATATTTTGAATGAACAAACTAAAAAGGATTTAATTTTCACAATTCCTGGTGAAAAAGAAAAATATTCTGTCATAAGGATGTGAAGATTTAATAAAGAGGATGAGGTTGATTCTAAATGTGAAGATTTAATAAAGAGGATAATTAAAAAAATTAGAAAGGGACATTTATGAGTACCAACATAATATCAGTTATCCTAAAAGTAAAACAAATGATAGATCTGACTACATCAGGAATTTTGAGTGGAATGAGAATAATGCAGTGGATGAGAATGGTGAAGATAGAGGAACAAGTTAATGAACGTGATGGTTTTACTGAAGGAGAACCTTTAAGAAGATCTGAAAGAATCAGAAACCAGAATGGTAATTTTTGTCAACAACAAAATTTTCAGAGAGGAGGAAGAAGAGGGAGGGGCGGTATTAGAAGTTGTTCATACACCCCACCCTGACTTAGATGAACATTATGACCTTATCAGGCAGGACGAAACTAATTTGTGTACGTTTTCAAAGAATGGTTATTGTATTTATAACTTCAGTCAAACTGAATTAAAAGATGAGCATTTCAGTTTGTTGTCAAAAGGTATGAAATTTATTCCCCAGAGAAAAGGTGACTTAAACAAAACATTAATTGATGTGAAACTATTCACCAGAAAACTTAATTTAGGTTTAATGTTTGGCCAAGTGAATAACACTAACAGTTCCATTATTAGAAAAAGCACTATTAACCCACCTTTACATCCCCAGATCCGTAATTTTGAATGGATTTTAGAATCTGAAATTAGAAAAGCCATGCCAAAAGTTAAATATAAAAACAACATTAGCACAAACGAAAAAGTTATTTTGGATGAGCTTAGATTGAATAAACACATAAGGGTGATGAAACCAGACAAAGGTGGGGGAATGATACTAATGGGCACTGTAATATATGAAGGAAAGATGAATGAAATACTTACGGACACAGATAAATATGAAAGTGTATCAAGAAATTAAGTAAACATTTCCTGTAGTAGAATAGATGGGTTCCTTTCTGACCTGTTAATGTTAGGTTTAATAGACGTCAGTACTTACAATTATTTAAAGGTCGAGAAACTTAAAATCCCTACAATCTTTGGAATACGAAAATCCATAAAAATGAAAGTGACCCCCCACTGAGACCGATAGTCTCAACTGAGGGATCCAAAACTCTACCTTTAGCTAAATTGGTAGACTCTAAGTTAAAAAAATATTTGGTTGAAAAAGGAAAATACCCTATAAGATTCCTGGGACCTCCTTAGGGGTGTACATGATGGTTTGTTCAACAAAGATCTGACCTTTATTACAATTGATGTCATTGACCTCTTTATATGTATTCCCCATTCTGATGGAATGCAGATGTTGGAAGAAATTGTATTTGAGGAGACAGAAATGTCCCAGGCTGATAGGTTGGTGTGCCTTAACCTGATGGAATTGGTTTTAAAATACAATTTCATTTATTTTAAAGGAGAATTGTACCAACAGGTTAGAGGGGTGGCTGAGCTCTGCATGCGCACCCACCTATGCTAATTTAATTTTAGTTAAATGGGAAGAAAAATATGTACTGGACTCTGTGTATAATAATTGTTGGAGCTGCAAGAGGTTCCTGGATGACATCTGCATTTTTTTGGGTGGACAACAAGAACAGAATTTAGGAATGTGTTGATTTTATATACACCACCACCCCATTTCTTTAATTTACCTTCATTGTTTCTGACGAAAAACTACAATACTTAGATATAGAAATATATGAAGAAAATAGGTTCAATTCAAAGGTGCATAGAAAAAACACCTTTACTAACTCGTACCTGCACTATGATAGTGCTCACCCATTTCATTATAAGAGAAACATTCTGAAAGGGCAGTACGTAAGGGCAAGTCGCATGACCTCTGACACAAATTATTTTTTGAATGAGTGTAATTTTCCCAAAGGATTGTTTTTAGCAAGGGGGTTTCAAAAAAAGTTTCTTGAAGAAATTATAAAGCAAGTACAGGAAGGTAGAAATGATAAATTTAAACTCATCCTTGGTCAACCCTTATTGGAGAACCATTGTACCGACCACTTACAGCAGAATCAATTTAGTAAAGTAATGGTGCTAGAATGCAATACTAGCAGTGGAGTAGTCAGGAAAATCATCAGTGAGGAGTGGAACAAATTCAAAAACCTCACTGATTTGGAACAAATCACTAATGCAGAACTGAAATCCGTGTACAAAAACTCACAAAGTATGAAAAATGCCTTAGAAAATGATAAGGAGGCAAATGGTAGGAAGAAAGTTGGTACCTACAAATGTGGGCGGTGTTCACAGTGTAGGTTTATAATGAACAAGGAAGAAGTCATTTGAAATACTAGAAATATGGTTCTAAGCAGCAAAGGATATTTTAACTGTGATTCTAATGGCCTTATTTATCTAGCTCGGTGTGAGGTATGTCATTGTTTTTACTTGGGCAAAACTGAACGTAAGCTAAAAAGGAGGATAGGCGAACACCTGTATGATATGCAAAACAGGAAGGAAACATGCCCTTTTTAAACATTCTTTAACGTGTGTTAATGCTAATTATTCTTTTTTTGTTTTGGAAGGGGTCAAAAAAGATGTTAGAGGGGGACAATGGGAAGAGAAAATACAATACAAAGAGCTATGGTGGCAAATAACACTTCAAACCACATCTCTTCCAGGTTTAAATGAGAATATCTTCCTCCTATCCCTTTTGACATTAAGGCAGCTAAGTTATAAGATCACAAAACAAAATAAGATATCGGTTGTTATTTGTATCTTCTGCTCTTTTTTCCATTTTTTTCCTCACATTGAGATGCAATTTTGACTTTGACCACTAGAGTGTGCTAATACATCATTTTACATAAGCTGCAGTGGTCTCACAGCAAGAGGTTCTCCTGTTCGATTCTCGGTTTGAGTGCCTTCTGTGTGGAGTCTGCATGTACTCCCAGCGGTCGAGTGGCCTCTGAAAGATCTGCGTGAATGGGCGTGCCTTCGCTGAAGGTTTGGTGTCGGGCTGGCAACTCGGCACCATAAAAATTGACTGCCAATCATTAGCAGATTGGAGTCCCGCTGTGGCGACCCCTAACCGGGAAAAGCCGAAAAGACATTTATTTTAATAGAAACGATTTTATTTAAGACATTCATGCATTGTAAAGGTGCTATATATTTATTTATGTATTTTATCAATTTTCTAAAATGTATTCTATTGACTTCCTATATATTTATGAATAATTTATACAATGGTTTTAATGGTTTGTAATGTTCTTATGGTTCACATGGTTTTAACATGAATATTCCTGCGTATTCATGATGTTTTTAATTGGATGGTTTTTATTGGTTAATTACTTCTTAGAGGATTATAAAAGCCATTATTTTGTACTCTGACCTACATCTGATGAAGTAATTTAAACGAAAATGCTGTCTTTTTAATGTGTGCGTTTGTGTTTGTGCCTATATTAAAGTGGATTTTACAAGAACTCTGACTTATTCCTGGTCTTGTAGTACCTTAGATTGATTTACTGGTCTATTTTGGTACCTTTGTGGCTGTTTTTTTCGAAACAATGAACAAGCACAGGGTTCTGTCTAGTTCCAACCTCACCAACATGAGTGTTGAGGCAAAAATAAAAAACAGGAAAACTAGTAGTCTTAAAACTTCTTTGAGCTCAGTCACAATAATTTCCAAAAATCATGAAACCCAGGTAGTGCTCCAAAGCAACAATATTCATTACAGACAAGCGATCCTGAGTAGCGGAAAAAAAAAAAAGCAACAAATCAGAAATACTTTACAATGGTAAACATATCAGCTTTCATACACTTAGAAGTAGGTGTGGAAAATATGTGTATTGTTTAATTTAGGCTGGTTTAAGATTAAACAATACATAACAGTCGATATAAAAAGTGTAAACACTGCTGTTAAAATGCCAGGTTTTTGTGATATAAAAAAATGAGACCATGATAAGTAATTTCAAAACTTTTCCCACATTTAATATGACCTATAACCTGTGCAATTCAATTGAAAAACAAACAAATGTGTTAGGGGAAAAATATAAAAAAAAGTACAATAAGCTGGTTGCATAAGTGTGCACACCTTAAACTAATACTGTGTTGAAGCACCTTTTGATTTTATTACAGCATTCAGTCTTCTTGGGTGCGAGACTCTGATTAACCCCAAATAAAGTTCAGCTGTCCTAGTAGGATTTTCCTGACATTTACTCAGTTCCCTGCTACAGCAAAAGCCATGGTTCACAGAGAGCTTACAAAGCATCAAAGGGATCTCCTTGTTGAAAGGTATCAGTCAGGAGTAGGGTAAAAAAAAATCCACAGCATTGGATATACCATGGAACACAGTGAAGACAGTCATCAAAAAGTGGAGAAAATATGGGACAACAGTGACGCTGCAAAGAACTGAACATCCCTCCAAAATTGATGAAAAGACGAGACAAACAAATGTGTTAGGGGAAAAATATAAAAAAAAGTACAATAAGCTGGTTGCATAAGTGTGCACACCTTAAACTAATACTGTGTTGAAGCACCTTTTGATTTTATTACAGCATTCAGTCTTCTTGGGTGCGAGACTCTGATTAACCCCAAATAAAGTTCAGCTGTCCTAGTAGGATTTTCCTGACATTTACTCAGTTCCCTGCTACAGCAAAAGCCATGGTTCACAGAGAGCTTACAAAGCATCAAAGGGATCTCCTTGTTGAAAGGTATCAGTCAGGAGTAGGGTAAAAAAAAATCCACAGCATTGGATATACCATGGAACACAGTGAAGACAGTCATCAAAAAGTGGAGAAAATATGGGACAACAGTGACGCTGCAAAGAACTGAACATCCCTCCAAAATTGATGAAAAGACGAAACAAAAACTGGTCAGGGAGGCTGCCAAGAAACCTGCAGTAACACTGAAGGAGCTGCAGGAATTTTTGGCAAGTACTGATTGTGTACTACGTGTGACGGCAATCTCCTGTATTCTCCATATGTCTGGACTATGGGGTAGGGTTGCAAGACGGAAGCCTTTTCTTACACAGAAAAACATCCAGGCCTGGCTAAAATTGGCAAAACAATACATCAAGTCTCCCAAAAGCATGTGGGAAAATATGATTTGGTCTGATGAGACCAAGGATGAACTTTTTGGCCACAATTCCAAAAGGTACGTTTGGCACAAAAACAACACTTAGCATCACCAAAAGAACACCATCCCCACGGTGAAGCATGGTGGTAGCAGTATCCTGCTTTGAGGTTGTGTTTCTTCAGCTGGAACTGGGACTTTATTTAAGGTGGGGGGAATTATGAACAGTTCCAAATACCAGTCTGCTAGAAAGATGAAGAGGAATTTCTCCTTTCAACATAACAATGGCCCCAAGCATACATCCAATTCAACAAAAAAATGGCTTCACCAGAAGAAAATTTAGGTTTTGGAATGGCCCAGCCAAAGCACAGACCTAAATCCAGTAGAAAATCTGTGGGGTGACCTAAAGAGCACTGTGCACAAGAGATCCCCTCGCAATCTGACAGATTTGGAGTGCATTTGCAAGAAAGAGTGGGCAAATATTTCCAAGTCAAGATGTGCCATGCTGATAGACTCCTACCCGAGAAGACTGAATGTCGTAATTAAATCAAAAGGTTCTTCAATAAAGTATTATTTTAAGGGTGGGCACACTTATGCAACCAGCTTATTGTACGTTTTTATTTTTTATATTTTCCCCCTAACAGATTTGTTTGTTTTTCAATTGAATTGTACAGGTTATAGGTCACATTAAAGATGGGAAAAGTTTTGAAATGATTTATTGTGGTCTCATTTTTTTATATCACAAAAACCTGGCATTTTAACAGGGGTGTGTACACATTTTATATCCACTGTACATTTTCCACACCTACTTCTGTGTGTATAAAATCTGATATATTTAACATCATGGAATCATAGATAAACTTACTAAGCTGGGCATAAATCCCTACGTCACTCGATGGGTTGCCAACTTGCTTACTGACAGAACCCAGACTGTAAAAGTAGCCGACTCCAAATCCAGCTCCAGACAAGTGGAGTACCTCAGGGTTTAGTCCTGGGACTGCTCTTGTTTTGCATCTACTTCTCTGAAGCAAAGGCCCAACACTAAGGGACTCTGGCTAACAAGGTTTGCAGATGACTGCAAACTGGAAGCCATTATTTAATCCCCAAATGATGTGGATATTCTACAAAAGGGCCTTACAGAAACAGATGCTTGGTGTCAGAGCCATTGGCTCAAGCTTAATGCCAAGAAATGTACAGTTATCCCCTTTGGGAAAAACTATGTACCCATGAATTACCACATAGGTGGCAGTACACTAAACACCAAAAGTGTGATGAGAGACTTAGGGACACAGGTGGACAGTGGTCTCACGTTTGATAACCACATCACCACAACAGTCAGGAAACCAACCCTTCTGTGTGGCACACCTCATCACTAAGGACTTTTCATCCAGAAAAAAAGAGGTCATTGTCCCACTGTACTCATCCCTCATTAGACCCATTATAGAGTACAACGCCCTGTTTGGTATATACCTCACACGACATCTGTAACAGCTGGAAAGGCTGAATACCTCACTAAAGGAATCACAGGCCTAAAGCAGATGCCCTATGCTGACCATCTAAAAAAAACTCCAGCTATACTCTATTGCATATTTTCTACTCGGAGGCAATCTCTGCTTAACATACAAGGCCATGTCAAACCCTGAGCTGTTGGACATGCTCCACTTAAAGAAATCCCAATCCCTCAGAGCCACACGCTCCAGGGATCTAAACCTTCTCATCACAGTGAACAAAACCCACTGGAGAGATAGGTTCCTGACCCAGAGATGCCCCATACTCTGGAATAGACTGCCCATACATGTCAAGCAGAGCGCCTCCTTGCCCCTCTTCAAAAGGAACCTTGACGATTGTATGGGAGATAAAAAATTCACCCCGGGGATCACGTCAGTCAACCTGCTAGACAGGGGAATGGGGAAGTAAATATTGTGGGAAGAAATATCCAGGGCTTGTATAGGCCCTAGGGCCGATAGCCTAGTACCAACCTATCAAGGGCGCCCGCAGGCAGGTGCAAGGGGGTGCACTTGCACCCCCTGGAATCGGCTGACATGTTCTAATTTAAAAAAAGTTTTTTTTTTTTTTTTTTGGAGACGTTCTTCTTTAAGAAGAAATGAAGTCCATGCTGACATCGTGAAGAACGGTCGCGGGTGGGCTGACATCATCGCGCGCATATTTTCAACTTTTGCGAGCGGGAACTCGGATGGACAGACGGTTTTGGGGTAAGCAAGCGGAAAATGGGACCACGAGCGGAACTGAACGGACGGATTCATAGCGGAGGAAACGAAGGAAGATGGGACACTTTCAAAGTAAGTAAGTGTGTGTGTGTGTGTGTGTGAATGAATGAAAATAGGGAAAGATGTGAAGTTGGAGGTGTGTCCATGTTCAGAAGCTGGCCCTGAAAAGCGCTTAATTAAAACTGCTACTTTTTGTATTTATTCTTTCTGAAGTGGATTTATTCATTCAAAACATTTATTCAATATACTTCCTGGACTGGCACTGAGAATTGCGGTGAAGCAACCTGTGACACATTCTGTTTGAAGAAATGTTACCTACCAGTTCTATCTGCCTTTTCAGTCATTTACTGATCCGGAACTGTCATTCAGTGCAGTGCCCTTTCCTTAGCACCCCAGTCAATTTTCTAACTTACAAAAGAATGTTGTGTGTTTGTTTCTGTTATATTGCATGTGCATAGCCAAGGGACAGACCTGATGGAAGACAAATGGCATTTTCCTTTCCATGTTAAGATTTCTTTTTTTTGAAGGAGGGGGGGGGCTTATTATTACAGAAAATATATTTAAAACGCCAAAATTATTACAGAAAATATATTTAAAACGCCAAAATAAGAACAAACCACTTTATGGAAACAAATTCCCAGTGCGTTCATTTTGTAACAAGACTTTTCATCAGAGTCTAAGGAAGTCTTGCTATAAGATGAAAATGCTGTGAATCTGTTTGAATAAAATGATTTGTACTTTACAGTTTTGTATGTATGTAGTTGTTTTTTGTAAGGGGGAATAATTGGTTCCAATTGTAAGACATTTTGTTTTATTTGTTTTTTTTATAGCTTAATTATGGGATTATTAAAGTACAGTTTTAGTTTGCCATAGTTAAATTGTGATATTCATTCCAGTTATACCAAGACTCCTTAAAGAGTTACTTGCTTCAACTGTATCTGATTACAGTGCTTGACCTCCAGAAAAAACAAATACATGTGGATATCCTTGATAAATATGGAAACTCCCCCTCCTTTTGTGGTTCGGTCCGGGTTTTGGGGCCGAAAAGCATGATATGAGGTATAGCCTGGTAGTGCTGGGGTGCTCTCTGGAGCCTTGAACCAGGTTTCTGTCACTGCACAGATATCTATGTTCTCCATACTGAGGAGAGCTTTGAGTGCGTGCATCTTGAGGTTAAGACTTCTGGCATTTAGCAGCATTACCCCTAGTTTCTTGTTCCTTGTGCTGTCTATGGGGGTGGGTTTGACTTTTGAGCCTTGCCTAAAACAGGCACTATGGGGGTGGCAAGAGCCTTTGCCAATATCTGAAAGCCCAGTGGTGACAGGTGCAAGCTGTCCCTAGTGAAGCAACGTGGCTTGTCGAGCATGTCATCCCAGGCTGACAGACACTGGATCCCCTTTGAATGACACCAAAATTTTAGCCAATTGTTAAAATCGATCATTTTGTCTTTGTACTGTGGCATCATTCTAGGTGAGGGTAAGATGCTGCTCAAGGTTAGGGTCATACCACCCTGGGCTACATGATCATAGAGCTCCTCTGTCTCTTTTCATGTAGTCCAGGGAGGTATGTCTCAGGTCATTCACACCAGCATGTACAATGACTGAGCCATATTTGTATTTGCTTTGGAGTGACCTGAGTGCTTGCGTTATGTGACGGATCCTAGCACCCGGCAGGCAGCTCACCGTGACCTTCTCTTTATTCAGCCTGGTGAGCAGGACGTCAGTGTGTCTGACAATAGTCACCTATTACAAGAGTATCAGGTGTGTTATTCAGCCTTAAGGGCTGTGGCTGCTTGGCACACTGACTTTGTGGGCTATGTGTTGTGCATGTTTTGTGTTGAGGTAGCGTTTGCTTGGATGTCTGCTTTGGAGTTCTCTGTTGCTTAGGTAGATTTTTATTTAGAGCCTCAGAGTATGTTTTTGTGTATTTATGTGTTTGGTTCGCTGATGTGTTGGGACTATGTGATACTGGAGCAAACTCAGACAGCCCTGGTTGAACTATACCTCTCAGTTGTCCATATCTTTGCAGAATGAATAGATATTTGCTTCTTATTTTTGTTTTGTTCCTCATACAATGAACTCACTAAATGACAGACATTTGAGTTTCAGGCGTCATAACCTTCAGAAAAATGCATGCTAATGCAAGACCTGTTATTCTATCAACTGTCAAGTTTATACAAGAGCAATTTTAGTAGTGTTTGTATGTTCCCCCAATATATTTAGCCTTGTCCAGATTTCCTGAATTAAGAGGTATGTGCAAATCGCTTTGTAGAATTAGAAATATCCAAACCTCTCCATTGTCCCCAATTTTGGCACAAAATGTTGCTCTCCCTAATAATCCTTCCTCAAAATGGCAATTTTGGAAGAAAACGTGATTGAAGTCTCCTAGAATAATGGTGTTGGCTTAATGCATAGGGACACCATGTTAGTTAGGAGATATGGACTGATGGGGTACATAGAGGAGACCTATAGTTAGGTATGACACAGTAAGGAGTTTTGTTAATGCTAAGCTGGATGCAGAGGAATTCCATGTCATTATCTCACATAGCAAGTCTGGAGATGAAATGTTGTTTAAGAATATGTAGACACCATCACCTTTTCATCTCGGGTGTTTTTAGCTTAGGCTCTGAAAAGGATATTTTCTAATTCATGTAGTTATAAAAGTTCAGTATAAAAACTAAGTTTCTGAATGCAAACACACTAGTTAAGCAGCATCATGGTAGGGAGTACTTCAGTACAGAGAGATTCAACTATATACATAGCCCTTTCTGTCAAAAACACACACACACCATGGTCACACAGAGTTTACAGTTGTTGTAACACGTTTCTGAATGCAAACACACTATTAAAGCAGAATCGTGGTAGGGAGTACTTCAGTACAGAGAGATTCAACTATATACATAGCCATGAGTTCCCTTATACCTTTCTGTCAAAAACAAATGTACACCATGGTCACAGAGTTTACAGTTGTTGTAACTTTGAAAAAAATCAATCTTTATGTATTTCTTGCACTAAAGTTGAGGTGTGTGTGTGTGACAGAGAAATGCCCTAGTTAGCTATAACGGTGGAATTTATGTGCAACTGTTTTGTTTAGCAAATGGTATCATTATTGTGGTATAGAATTTTAAGGCAGTGTTAGCACAGCAGGTAGCATACGTGCATCTTGATGCAAAGGGCTGTAGGTTTTATTCACACAGCATGTACATTTGTATTTTAAGGGGTATGGTACTGCAGTTCTTAGTATGTCCTCCTTTGGATGAGATACCTAATAACTATGAACCTGCTTTTCAGCCTGCCACCCATTCCCTATTGCAATATATCAACTTACCATTAATTTTAATGTAGCACATGCAATTTATTCTTCAAGGGCAACAGGCACTGAAATTGTAAATGAAACACTGAAATATAAAGTTATTTTCTAGCAACAACCTCTTCATTGGTTTCAGATCTCTTTAATGTGGAATTATTCAGATGACTTTTACTTCTGCAGAGATTCTGCATACTGATTGATATTGGTGGATTTTATGACAGAAGTTTGAGTATTCCTTTATGGTTGAAATGTTCTGAATTGGGCAGGCTGTCATTATTGGTTCATATGATTTGTTTCATTGCTTAAAGGAAAGATGCTCAGAACTATAAAACACACTCTAACAAGTGGTGCTGTGTTGTACAAGGGATATAATTCAATTATTATGTAGTATAATAGTCAGGAAGGTGAATCAAAGAACTCTTGCATGTTTCTAAAAATGTGTGCAAGGAGCCTATGATTTGGAAATGGGCCAAAGGTAAACTTACCCTGCCACTGGCCAGATGCATGTTCGTGAAATGTGGGTTTCGATGCTGTTTCAGTGAATGTGGGTTTCAAAGGTAGAGAAGTTTTAATGCTAAGTCTGTTTTCATTGTAAGACTATTGCTTTGTTTAGGTTTAGTAAATGTCTGTCAGTGTTTGTGCTATAAAATCTGAAATAAAAGTTGTAAATGAAATCCAAATATCTGTAATCATTGTAGAAGTAAAGCATAAAACAGTATGCACACTGAGAGATTTGAACAGTGGATGATGTCTGAGAATGGGATAGAGTTGCGGAAATCATTTATAAATATATTGAAGAGAAGGGGACTCAGTATAGAGCCCTGGGGTACCCCAATAGGAGTATTTAGAAATGAGGAGGTGGCCTTTTTCCATTTGACTGCTTGAGATCTGTTAGATAAGTACCTGGAGAACCAGTTCAAGGAGGAGGGAGATAGGTTAAGTTTAGAAAGTTTAGTTAGTAGCAGGCTGTGAGAGAGTGTCAGAGGCCTTAGAGAGGTCGAGTAGTAGGGTAGAAACAATTTGGCCAGAGTCGCGGGCTTTATTTACAGTGTCAAGGAAGGAGAGGAGGGTGGTCATAGTGCTATGATGTGGTCTGAATCCATGTGTGGGAGTTAGTAGGTGATTATCTAAGAGATGTGGAAGGAGTTGTAGTTGGATACACTTTTCTAGGAATTTAGAGATGGGGGACAGAATAGCGATGGGGAAATTAGTAACATTGTTGTTGTTGCCACCTTTATGTAGAGGTATGATAAAGGCCCTTTTCCAGACTTGGGGTACTATACATTCTTGGATAGAGCGGTTGATTAAAATGCTAATAGGGTAAGCGATTGCTTCAGCAGCTTTGCTAAGAAAGTAAGAGGGGATGTTATCAGGAGCATTGGTGCATGGCTTCAGTTTCATAAGGAGTTTCTTTATAGTAGAAGTGGGTATAGGTTTAAATGAGAGAAAAAAGGAGTATGAAGAGGGAGAATTAGGGGCAGATGAAGCTGATGAAGTAGTAGGAGTAGGAGAAGGAGTGGAGGGATGGGAGTTAGTAGATGGGAATGAGGAAGTAGTAGCAGAGTAGGGTAGAGAGATGGTCGGGGATGGTAAGGGAGTTTTGGAGAATGTAGTGGTGTTAGAGAAAGATGACGTTAATTTGGAAATGGATTCAATGAAAAGAGTTAAATTGGGTAGCCAAGTCTTTGTCAGGAGCGTTTGGGTCTGGGGTAGGGGTATCTGGTTTGGTTTGCTGGGGTTAAGTAGAGTAGAGATACCTTTCCAAAATTTCTGAGGGTTTGATTTTTTTATTATTGTTTTGAAGTGTGGAAAAGTAGTTTTGTCGGTCGAAGATTATGAGCTTTTTTACCTTATTTCAAAGTATTTTATATTCATTGTAATAAAAGGACAGGATTACAGTATTTTCAGAAGCTCATTACATTTTATTGCAGACCAGTGTCTTATAGCAGTGTCTGTGTGTTAGTACACTTGTAGTTGGGTGGCTTTAATGGTATATGGTAAATAAGCATTGCTACCTTACTTAAAAGCCAAGCCCTGCAACAACTAGCTCCACACTGAAGTCAAAACACAATAGCTCTGGTGGGTAAATGTACTCTGTAGTAATCAAAAAAGGCAAATGTTTAAAATAACTACAGCTTATGTTCAAACACAATAGGTAGTGATGAAACAATGCTCTGCTAAAAATGCTTTAATGCTTCACATTGCTGAGCTGCAGATCAGTTATCACTGGCTACCAGGATTTCACCCACTTCAGCTCAAGCACTGTGCCGTTCAGTGCAACCTTCCCAGAACTAATTCAAGTCTGACCAGAATTATTTAATGTGTGTATGAGGGAGGTAGCATACCCCTCAGCTGCCCAGATTTTTGCCCCATATTCCTCCTAAAAAGGATTGAAGTTGCTAAATGAGACATTTCAGTTTTAGATGTCATGTCATTTAGAAAATGCATACCAACACAAATCCTGTTACTCTTGCAATTTTCTATGAGAGCCATATTTATAATCTATCCCTATTTATTTTAGGCTTTGTCCAGATTTCTTGCACTAAGGTTGAGGCCTTGAGGGGTGTGGTACTTTTGTGAGAGAAAGTGAAATGCCCAAGTTAGAGTTAACGGGTGGTATTTTCAAGTGCATTTTCAAAGAACTGTGAGTTTTAAGGGAAGCTAAGTTCACTGCTGCTCATGCCAAGTCTATTTACAATGTGCAACTGTTTTGTTTAGCAAATGGTATCTCTGTTGTGGTATAAAGTTTTAAAGCTATGTTAGTAGCACCACAAGTAGAATACTTGCATCTTAATGTAAAGGCTTGAGGTTCTATTCCTACAGCATATACATTTGTATGCTGATGTCCTCCTTTGGATGAGATGCCTAATAACTATGAACCTGTTTTTCAGCTTGTCATCCATTTTCTATTGCAATATACCAGCTTACCATTTTTTAATTTAACATAGGCAATTTATTCTTTGACAGCAGGCACTGAATTTGTAGATGAAACACTGAAATATACAGTTGTTTTCTAGCAACAACATCTTCATTAGTTTCAGATATCTTTAATGTGGAATTATTCAGATTACTTTTACTTCAGCAGAGACACTCAAACAAGTGCTGCTGTATAATACAAGGGATACAATTCAATTATATATTATAATTAATACAATCAGGTAAATCAAAGAACTTTTGCATGGCCCTAACGGTGTGCAAGGAGCCTATTGCTTGAAAACAGTTCAAAGGTAAATAACCTGCCACTGGCCAGATGCATTTTCTTTGAATGTGGGTTTCAATGCTGTTTCATTGAATGTGAGTTTCAAAAGTAGAGAAGCTTTAATGCCAAGTCTGTTTTCATTGTAAGACTATTGCTTTGTTTAGGTTTAGTAAATGTCTCAGTGTTTGGGCTATAATGTTTGAAATAAAAGTTGTAAATTAAATCCAACTGCCTGTAATCATTGTAGAACTAAAGCATAAAACAGTATGCACACAGATTTGAACAGTGTCTACAGTAAATGGGGAGAAAAAGCCAAGTAATGGGACACTGGAATGGCTGTGTGGGCGGGGCTTGGGGTGGGTGGACTTGGGCGGGGCTGTGTTGGCAGGGGGCGGGGTGAGCTATGTGGGTGGGGCTCTGGGTTTGCACCCCCCTGCAAAAAATCCTGCGGGCTCCCTTGCAACCTATGAACCTATTGTAAATTATTTCTGATTTTTTTTTTTTTTTTTTTTGTTACTGAGGATTGCTTGCCTATGACGAATAAAGGTTTAAAGGCTTGGTGCTTTGGAACACTACCTGGGTTAACTGATTTTTGGAAATTATTGTGACTGAGCTCATCAACAAAGTTTTAAGACGACTGGTATTTTCTTTTTTTTTTCAGCAGCAACAAGGATTCAAGTAAAACACGGTGCTACTTTTTTCTTTGCCAGGAAAACAAGTGCAGTTCATCTTTACAAGAACCACCCAATGGTCCAACCCCCCGGACTACCTTGACTGGAGATGTACATATGCTGTTTGACAAAACATTCTGTTGGGTAAAAAAACTGCCTACACAGAAGCAAACAAGTTAAAGGTAGAAACTGTCAAGGCATTATTGCAGACAACAGAGTGGTTCAGCAGTTAAAATTGCTACCTCACAGATCTTGGTTCTCCGGTCTTGTTCCCAGCTATTGTACCTTCCTTTGTCCATGTGGGTATTTGCTCAGTGATGGTGATCTAGTTTTCCCCCCACAACCTAAAAGCATGCTGTGAGGTGAATCACTGACTCTGTAAATTACTCCTCGGCAAGCATGCTGTGTGTCAGTGAGTGTGTGCTTGTTTCATTAGATTAATAGCATCCCATTCTTGACTGGTTCTTTTGCTTGAAAGTTTTGCTTGCTGGGAAAGACCTTGACTCACCCAGGATCTTGAGTAAGATAAAACCAATATCACTGAGTGAACAAATGAATAAAGGAAGGAAAGTCATTGAACTTACATTCCTGATAGAAAAAGTCAATGCAGTCTGTTTGAAAATAAGATTCTGACAGTTACAGAAGACTTAAGAAAAGCTTAAGAGTGAAATATGAGGCTAACACTTCGCAGTCAAGTTTAATCATGCCTCTTTTAACAAATACAGCAGTTGCAGGATTAGCTCAGGTAATGCAGATTTCAAAAGCAGATGCTGTAGAGAAAAATTCAAATGCAAATTAAAAATGCAGATGTAGTAACGATTGTGGGCATCTGTTAAACATGACCAAAGTATTGCAGGCATACATCTAGGCCATGTGTAGGTCCACTGTTGATTACAGTATTCTATGAAGGTGTTACAATGGACATGACTTAGAGACAACTATATAGTGCTTCATATAACTGATGCTTTAGTTGCTTCAGTACAGAAAATGTCTACACTTCTAATACAACATTAGACTCAGAGAATGGTTTCAGGGTGTGACCAGCCTTGTGAAGCACTGCATTGTGATTACAAAATAACTTCAGAAATTGTAAACAAAAAAAATTGTTATGGATGAATGTTTAGGTCGGATTACAGATGTGGCTGAGAATTTCTGCATTGAAATTAAGACAACTACCATAGAGTAACAGACTCATACACATATTTATAGATTTGTTTGGTAATTGAGTAGTTGGGCTTGTTTAAATACACATGTTAAGTTGTCTATCTCGCCTTCATTCTTGCTGGATGGGTTCGGAGCCGACCTCGGCTCCGACTCGGCCACTCTAAAAGCTCGAGAGTTGGTTCCACCGGCTCGAGGCTCCCCTTATATCCCACAATGCTAGGCGTGAGTTACCTCAGATCTCGTTTGCCGCTACAGCGATCGAGGTGTTGGTTTTCTACCGGCTTCTTGGTAAGTAAACTTTCAGTAAAGTTAGGATACTTAAACCCCTTTATTTTTAATTTTAACTACATTTTCCCTTAGTTTAGTGGAATTCTAACCCTTTTTTTCACAAAAATCCCGTTTCTTCCCCATAAGAACTTAAAAGTTCTCCCTCGGGCCTTCAGGCCTTTCTTCCATTCCCTAGTGGTGTGTGTGTGTTGCTTCTCTTAATTAAAACATTTTGATAGTTGTTTTATTTTTGAGTTTTAAAAATAAGATAAGGTGTAATCAGTGTGTTTGACTGAGTGTGTGTGGTTACACTTTCTTGTTCTAAGATGTCTAAAGACACAAAGGTCTCAGGCTTCAAGAAGTGTGATGCGTGCTGTCAGAAAATGTCTCTGACAGACGGTCACACTTCTTGTGTCTACCTGGGGCCTTTGCACCTGCAGGACTCCTGTGCTGTATGCCACGGCTTCAGTCCCAGGGTCCTGCAGGAAAGAAAGAACAAATTGATCCTAAGGGGTCTACTTAAGCCTGAGGATTCCCTCTCTGTCTCTGGGAAGCCCTCCAAGGCTTCTAGGTCCTCGGCTCCAGCTACTGAGCCGAGACCTAACTACTAAACCTACGTCTGCATCGGCTCCGGCTGGAGCCGATGAGTCTACAGCTTCTGTGGTTCCCTCGGCTCCGGCTGGAGCCGAGGTATTAGAAATTCCCTTGTCGGCTCCGACCAGACCTTCGGAGCCGACATCTAGGAAGAGATCTAGGTCACCATCCCTTGGCTCCGTTCATTCGGCTCCAGCATCTCCTCTGCTGTCTGAAGCAGCCATAAATCTCACTCCTCTAGGTCATCGAGGCTGTCGGATCATGACCTTCAGAGGGTAGTGAGTCGACTTCTTAAGTCTGAGGCACTGGCCCAAATGCTTCAGAGCCCGACTCATCAGTCGATGCCTGCCCCTGTCCATCAATATGTTCCTCCTCCGACTCCGTTGAGCTCGGGCGGGCGTTGAACCGAGACTGTGGTAGCGTCGGAGCCGATACAGATGTCTTCGGCTCCGTCGGCTCCGATTTCTTCTTTCGAAAAATCTCGGCGCCGGACTTCCCTCGTCGGCTCCGAGGGGGTGAGTGGCATCGGACCCTTGTCCGACCCCGCTCTTCCTCTCGGAGCTTCGGCGCTGGTGAGTTCGGCTCCAACATCGGCCTCGGAGCCATCACTGTCGGTGCCGAGGGAGGTTCTCAGCTTCTCGGAGCGGGGACCTCTGGCTCTGCCTGACAGGGGTGCGTTCGAGGTCATGCGGAGTGTGTTAGAACATGGCTCTACTCCACAGTCGGCTCCGTCCGCCCCTCCCTCTACGGTGCCTCAGGTCAAGTCGACTCACTCCCTCATCCCGGACCGCAGAGAGCCAGCTCCTCAGGAACCCCTGTGGGATCTCATCCTCTTCCGAGGCCTCTCCTGATTTGGCAGAAGAGCCCCCTCGGAAGAGAAAGTGTAAGAGGAAACACATTGACTCACCTGAGTCCGTCACCTCTGACACAGATTTAGAGGATTCCGAGGGTTCCCCGTTCCCCTTCTGAAGATGTCTCTTTGCAGACATTCTAGAAATCCTCAAACAGAGGGAAATTGGCCAGCCCTCAACCCTTCGGAGGATGAATCTGTGTACCTTGAGGCGTTTGGCTCTCGTCCTTCCACCTCCTGGGTGTCTCCCCTTGACCCCCTCATGCAGGTGGTAGCTAAAAGGCATGGACGGCTCCTGATTCAGTGGACCCCACTCCCAGGAGACCCTCAAAATTCATAACGGCACCAGCAGACAAACAGTTCTTGACAAAAGGAGTTTCTGTGGATGCTATGGTGGTTGCTGCTGCCACTAAGAAGGAACTAGCTGATCCTTCAGTACCTGTCCATCCACCTAACAAGGAATCTAGGTCCATGGACAGGTGCGGAAGCGGATGTTCTCGTCAGCGACATTTGCTATGCGTTAAGCTGAACTACCTATGCCATTTTACTCGTCTTCAAAGGGACTTGATCAAAGCGAGTGACATGTTGAAGGATCCTACAGCTGCGGGTTTTCAAGATAAGATGAACACTCAGCTGGCTACCCTGAACTCCATAGCCAACTCCTCCATGCCTCCTTTCTTATGCGGCTGATGGAGCGAGCAGGGCCGCAGGGACAGGTGTGGCCTTACGTAGGCATGCCTGGATGCGGCTATGCAATTTTGAGGACCCCTTTAAAACGTCTTTCACTAATTCCCCATTCGATGGATCATCTCTTTGGTCCTCAAGTGAAAGAAACCTTGACTAGGTGCGAGACTGATGGCAAGACTCTTTCTGCCGTCGGAGTCCGTTTTTCTACTCCTTCTAGGCCTTACCCCAAAGGCCAGAAAAGTGGGAAAATGTGGTTCCGTAAACAATCTCAAGGGACTTCGCCTGGCGACAGAGTCGGTTCCCGCCAGAGGCAGAGGCGGAATAACAATGGTAGACGCCCTCGAGGCAGGGGGGGTCCGCAGAACCAGGGCAATCGAGAAGCCTTCTCTGATAAGCCCTTTCAGCATCCCTGAGGTGTTGCCCGACTGCCCACCTTCGGAGGCAGTCGGGGAAGATTGTCACTGTACCCAGAAGCCTGGCTATCCCTGACTCAAGACAAATGGGTACAGTCCATCATTTCGAAGGCTATTCCATTCCCTTTCTTCGCATTCCAAACCAATCAAAAATCCCTTCCAGATGTTCCACCGCTCAAAGGGATCTAGCGGTTTTGGAAATTTCAAAGCTGCTTGCGAAAAGAGCAATTCAGCCAGTTCCAGCAGACCAGCAAGGATCCGGAATCTACTCAAGGTTCTTTTTAGTTCCAAAGAAAACAGGGACTGGAGACCAATTTTGGATCTCAGTATCTTGAACAGATCAGTCAAGAAAACAAGATTTCGGATGGTCACGCTGCAGTCCATCCTTCCCCTATTGGGAAAAGGAAACTGGATGTGCTCTATAGACCTTCAGGATGCGTACTATCACATAAAATGAACAGGCGCTCCAGAAGATTCCTCCGATTCAGGCTGGGAACCAGTCATTTTCAATTCAGGGCCCTGCCCTTTGGTCTCACCACTGCCCCCCGGGTGTTTACCAAATGCATGGCAGTGGTAGCTTCTCACCTGAGACGACAAGGATTCCAGGTGTTTCCATATTTGGACGACTGGCTCCTCACAGCTCCCACCAAGCATCTCCTTCTGATGGCCAGGGATTACACTTTTCGCATTTGTCAAAAGTTAGGCATTTCAATAAATTGCGAAAAGTCTGTTGTGTCGCCTTGTCGTACTATTACCTTCATAGGCGCAAATCTAGACACAGTAGACATGTCTGCGAGACTAACAGATCAGAGAATAACAGACATACACAAACTGGTCTCACTCCTTTTCAACAACAACAGAATCAAAGCCAGGTTAGTTCTGAAAGTGTTGGGAATTATGGCGGCGGACCATACCTCTGCTTCCATTAGCCAGATTCCACATGAGAATCCTTCAATGGATGCTCTTTACACAATGGTCATACCAGCAACTTCCAATGTCCCACACCATTATGATCACGCAGGTGCAGAAATCATCTCATGTGGTGGATGTCTTCCCCTCAGCTCTTATTGGGAAGACCCTTTGTTCCTCCCCCTCCGGTTGCTACTCTGACAACGGACGCCTCCCTGATCGGGTGGGGGCATTATCAGGGCAGGACGGTCCAGGGCACATGGCAACCAGGCGAATGCCACTTGCACATAAATGTTCTGGAGATGAGAGCAGTGCTTTTAGCGTTGCAAGCCCTTCAAGACTCTCTTCCCTTGGGAGCGATTGCAATCCAGACAGACAATATGTCTGTAGTGTGGTACATCAACAAACAAGGCGGAACCAGGTCCTACCCCCTGTGTCGAGAAGCACTCAGATTGTGGCAATGGGCGATTTCTTCTCAGCGGTTTCTGATAGCAACGCACATCCCCGGGAAGTCCAATCAAATCGCGGACAAGTTGAGCAGAGCTATCCTCATGCCTCACGAGTGGTCTCTGAAAGACTCTGTTGTGAGAGAAATTTTTCTCAAGTGGGGTCAGCCTTGCTGCGATCTTTTTGCTACTCCCCAAAACAGCAAGTGCAGAGATTATTTCACTCTATTCCCTTTACCAGGCCAACCCAGCAGAGACGCTCTAGTCCAAGTTTGGCCCCGGGGACTTCTGTATGCATTTCCTCCCTTCCCACTAATCTCTCAAGTGATACAGAAAGCTATCGCTCAGAAGGCCTCGTTGATCCTCATTGCTCCTTACTGGCCTCGACAGGTGTGGTTCCCCTTTCTACATCAATTTCTATTGAGCGACCTTGGCATCTGGACCTAGTTCCAGATCTTTTGATCCATCAGTCGGGTCAGTTTCATCGCTCCCTCCCTCTCTGAACCTCACTGCTTGGTTCCTCCAGTTCCAACCTTAGCCAGGCTTCCTCAATTATCTCACTCTGTTCGAGATATTTTGATAGCTTCCCATAAATCTTCCACTCGGAAGATTTATTTGAGTAAGTGGAAACGCTTCACATATTGGGCTCAAGGAAGGGACATAGATCCTTTCACTGCTTCCATCCAAATAGTCCTTGATTTTCTAGCTGAACTCTTCCATGCAGGTTCATCTCCTTCTACTCTTAAAGTTCAATTGGCAGCTATTTCTAACTTTCATGTGGGTATTTCTGAGTCTGCCTTAATGTCCCACAAGCTTTGCAAAGCCTTTTTGAAAGGAGTTTTTCTTCTCAGACCTCCTATAAGAAATCCTCCTTCTCCTTGGGACCTAAATTTAGTTCTTACTTCTTTGATTCTTCCCCCTTTCGAACCTGCAGCCTCCTGTTCTTTAAAATTGCTATCATGGAAGACTCTCGTTCTGGTAGCTATTACTTCAGCTAGAAGAGTTTCAGAACTTCATGCACTCAGCTGTCGACCTCCTTATCTATTGTTCCATAAGGACAGGGTATCCTTACGAACCAACCCGTCCTTTTTGCCTAAGGTAGTCTCGACGTCAAACCTAAATCAAAGCATTGACCTCCCTGTCTTTTTTCCAGAATATTCCAATAGGTCTGAACAAAAATTACACTGGCTAGATGTTCATCGTCAGTTGAGGTACTATTTGGATAGAACAAAACAATTCAGAAAATCTGACCAGCTGTTTGTCTCCTATGCAGAAGGCAGAAAGGGACTTTCAGTTTCAAAGGTATCATTATCTAGATGGCTAACATCTCTGATTTCCCTTGTTTATGAAATTAGACACCAAAAGCTGCCTAATAAACCTAAGGCCCATTCCACCAGAGCTTTGGCTACTTCTTTAGCCTTCCAAGACAGACTGCCTATTGACACCATTTGTGCAGCGGCTACTTGGGCTACTCCTCACACTTTAATTTCTCATTATAAGTTGGATTTAGCTTCTAGGCATAGAGCTAACTTTGGTTCCACTGTTCTCAGGAGTCTGTTCCGTTAGGCCACCGGGACAAGGTGCTAGGGGCCGGTCCCATCCAGCAAGAATGAAGGCGAGATAGACAACTTAACATATAGAAGTTATGTTCTTACCATAACGTTCCATGTTAGTTGTCTTCTTCTCGCCTTCTTCTTGCGTCCCACCCTCCTTCCCCCTGGCCTGGACAGACCTAGAGGAGTTGTGATTGTGACCTCTCTTTCTACCACCTCTTTTATTAGGCATATGCTGTTGTGCATATTTCCTGGATGAGGATATAGGTCACCCTTCTTTCTCCCTGGTTAGAGGTGGACTTTGTTTATAGTTATTCTGATACTATTATAAGCTGGGGTTAGCTTACAAACGAGATCTGAGGTAACTCACGCCTAGCATTGTGGGATATAAGGGGAGCCTCGAGCCGGTGGAACCAACTCTCGAGCTTTTAGAGTGTCCGAGTCGGAGCCGAGGTCGGCTCCGAACCCATCCAGCAAGAAGAAGGCGAGAAGAAGACAACTAACATGGAACGTTATGGTAAGAACATAACTTCTATTTTTCAACTACAACCCGAAAGTACAGAAACAAAACCAAACAACATGACTAATCAGGAAGCCTACAATCAAAGTACGATGGAGACAGTAAAATGCCAGGAACCACACATTGAGAATGGCTATAAATTAATTTATTATAATAAAGCTTAGTACACAAGCCCTTTCACCCTGCCAAAATGCAAGGCTTTTTCAAGTGAATAAAATCAACTAAAATTCATTCATTTAAATACCCTTTGACCCCTAAAAGGAACCAAATGTTTTTAAAGGTACATGCCCTCCCCTTAATTGAAACATCATCAAAAGCAGTTTAATGCATTTCATTATGTGTAGTACATATGAACATACTTATAACATTAGGAAGAAAAACTTGAACAGTGCACTTTATAGACATCTCCATGTGGAACTGGTCCTACTGGGTTTTTGTTTGAAATTCTAGAACAAGTTTTAATGGACCCTTGGGGGGGGTTGGGAAACATACTGGCAGGTAAAATTGAATGCAACCAGCCTCCCGAGTCTTAATGACTACATATCCATAAAACCATACTTGGATAAAAAAACAAAGAAACTGTAGTTTTGTATTAATAGATTAATGTAGTAAAATAGGTGTATGATCTGTATTTTAACTTTTGCTTCATATTGATCGTTGTTCTGGTTTATATGCACTGCGCTTTATCTTAAATGGATGCTGCAGTTTGAGCTATGGGATTTACAAAATTTATAAAATATGTACTACACATAATGAAATGCATTAAACTGCTTTTGATGATGTTTCAGTTAAGGGGAGGGTGTGTACCTTTAAAAACATTTGGCGCCTTTTAGGGGGCAAATGATATTTAAATGAATGAATTTTACCAGCCTCCCGAGTCTTAATGACTACATATCCATAAAACCATACTTGGATAAAAAAACAAAGAAACTGTAGTTTTGTATTAATAGATTAATGTAGTAAAATAGGTGTATGATCTGTATTTTAACTTTTGCTTCATATTGATCGTTGTTCTGGTTTATATGCACTGCGCTTTATCTTAAATGGATGCTGCAGTTTGAGCTATGGGATTTACAAAATTTATAAAATATGTACTACACATAATGAAATGCATTAAACTGCTTTTGATGATGTTTCAGTTAAGGGGAGGGTGTGTACCTTTAAAAACATTTGGCGCCTTTTAGGGGGCAAATGATATTTAAATGAATGAATTTTAGTTGATTTTATTCACTTGAAAAAGTCTTGCATTTTTGCAGGGTGAAAGCGCTTGTGTATTAAGTTTTATTATAATAAATTAATTTATAGCCGTTCTCAGTGTGCCTAGACAGTTTTTTTTTCTACTTGAAGAAGCATACAATACATAAGAACAAATACAAGCTAAATGTTTTAGAGGGACTTGTAACAAACTTATTTGTTGTAGATCATTTAAGCAATAACCCACAGATGGGTGTGGGTAATGCTGAATTTACCCACGGTTGCCTTTGTTTGGTCACTCGGGCTTTGCCCTCGTGACCAAACCACACCAACCGTGGGTAAATCCAGCATAGCCCACACCCAGCCATGGGTTATTGCTATTATACAATGACATTATTTAAGAAAAAAATACTTTTCTTAAGTAATGTATTTGTATAATGACTCCGTGCTACCCTTCTGCAGGTATCCTGTGGCATTTCTGATGTACTGCACATGTGTAAGAGTCGTGTTTCCACGCTCACGCAGTACATCAGTGCTGTGCAGAGGTAGCATCGGAGAAAGGAAGATCTCCGTTCCTTTTTAAGTATCTCGCTATGTTAAACAAGTTTAACATAGCTAGATATCTGTAAAAAAAGCAACTGAGAAAGGAAGATCTCTGTTGCTTTTTTTAAGCTATCTCGCTGTGTTAAACTCATTTAACATAGCGAGATTAAAGCAACGGATATCTTCCTTTCTCCGTTGCTACCTCTGGACAAGAAAAAAAAAGTCAGGGGATATACTAACGGAAGTAGTCTGGGTGACCGGACCTTTTTCCATTAGTATATTCTCGGATTTACAATGGGCACACTGGTTGGGCTGGCCAATCAGTGTACTCGTTTTTGAATGTTTAGGACCAGTCATTGTATAATATGCTTTTTATAGTCTTGAGTGCATAGAAACATTACAGAGATAAAGTTAACAGTAAAACCAAAGTTTTTTTTACAATATCTACAGTGTGTACATAAAGTCCATTTTGAATTTCACTGTTTCAGAAAACAAGCAGGCAACATTTAGGGTAACAAGTAGGGAAAGACTGTCAAGCTGGTAGTAGAATTCACCATTTTATGATGATTGTCTTGCTGAAGGTAGTATGCTGTTAACAAATGGTGGAGTTTGCCATTATCCTCAAAGCACTTATACTCTGTTTCCTTGTGCCAAAATTTGGAAAAGGCCTTTTTGAACTCTGAGATTCCAGGTCCCATAATTCAGGTATATAAACCTCAGCACAACAATGAATAGAACATGCTGGAGGGATAGATTCCCTTCGCAATGACTTCCCTTGCTACGGAACAAGGTCCCGATCTACATAAGATAGAGCCCCTCACTATCACTCTTCAAAGAGGAACTTTGACGAGTGGATGGGTAACAGAAATTTCACACCAGGGATCATACCAACCGCTCTACTAGATAGGGGCCAAGGGTACTAGTTGCTAGATCAAGGGCCTAGGGAACTAACCAAAGGGGCGGTGAATACCGCACAATGTGGCTGGGCTAATATATGCCTTCGGGCAGATAGCCCAGTACCTACCTATGAACCTAAGTTTATTGCATAATGCTGGCCCTCGAAGGCACGTTCTCCAGGTTCTCCAGTAGATATTTTATGTGGAGGTACACTTCTAACATAGAAATGGCTACTTCTTAGTGAGTAAACAGGGTCTTGAAAGCAGGGGGTTAGCTAGATACATCTTCTATTCAAACCTAATGTTGCCCCCACCACCCACTTACTTTTAAAGTGAACTCAACCTTCAAAATGCTATCCTCAGGTATAAAGGAAGGGGACACAAATATTTATAACTGTTATCATTTATACCCATAAAATTATTTTAGAAGTGATTTCCTTCACACAAGCATTCTTTATACACCTGTATACCATAAATATTCATGTATACAATTCTAAACATTTTGTGCTTTTTGAGTGTTGACGTTTCCAAGAGATGCTCAGAAAAAATACATATACTCGAGTACATTGAGTATGCCTATTTACACCCTTGCTTGGAGGGGTACTTTCCATCTGAGAGAGGTATGCAATAGCCACTGTTTAGCATTTTTTTGAAAAAAAGCACCTACGATATAAGTTGAACTTTCAGTGACTGGAAGCCATTTTAGTCTATGTAGTCAATTATAATGGTGAGATCTGCTTTCAGCAAGGAGGACAAATTTGCAAATTTTATTTTCTGTGATCTGAAGGCTGTTGAAATTTTTGTAGAACATTTTTGTCTAAGGAAAATCAGACTGAAGGCGAGAGTAGATTCTGTAGCAGTTTTAGGTTGAGAAGGTATGTCATTAATTATTTTGTCTGTATAATTTGAAAAAGTTAGAGAACAATAAAAGTCAAGTCCTAGGTGTTTGTATTCAGAATAGAGTATTAGTGATGTTAAGAGGTAGATGAAGGAATTTTTTTGCAGGGTTGTAAATAGCAAGGTTGAGGTTTTTTGTGTGTTTTTGTGGTTAATTAGAATAGCCATACTCGTACAAAAAATTTTAGTCAAGGTAAAGCAAATCACATTTAGTTGGAAACTGTTGTAATGGCAATGAACTCTTTGCATTATGCATGCTTTTGTAGCCCAGATCATATTATACAATGTCAAAATCCAAGTCTTCACTCCATGTTAATTAACTCAGCTACAGTTGGGGATAATGTGGTCAGTGCATTATATGTTGTAGGCAGAGCATTTACTGAATCAGAATGCTCAAGCAGGATTCAGTGCCTTATAGAAGCAGTTGAAAGATGCAAGATTTAGGACAAGGTTTTCTATAAATGTTTAGGCTGTACACAGTATAAGGTCCTGGAGATATCAGTGGTCAGTAGTACATAAGTGCTCTTTGAGACACATTGAAAATGCTTGTATTCAAGAGTCGGGAAGCTGGTTATACAAGGAAGTAATAGAGATTAGTCTAGGAATGTAGTACCAGTGAATATCATCCACAGGGCCATACTTCTACACTATACACTGCTTTTGCTAGTAAATGCCAGTTTTTTTTTTTTTACTTGATTTAACAGTTTATCGCAAATTTCAGATTTGACCACTTTAAACACAATTCCTGTAAGATGATGCAGTAAAGCATTTTTTCTGTATGTGTCATCAGTTCATAATGTCACAGATACATAGCCACTGAGCTGAGAAGTAAGAGCTGTGAAACTTAAAAGGGAAAGTGCTCAAAATGCACAGGAGAGGAGCAAAATAAAATAAAACTAAGTTAGAGCGAGTTATGCCCACATCACCTTTGCTGGTCTGTCACTGTACTCTTTTGTGTTGTATCTTTTATTTATTTAACAAAAGTAGCAAACAACTCCAGGGCAGCCCGCATTGCTCACACATGACACTCCTTCAGTCTTTGTGTATGTACACTAACAGTGAACTGCTCTTGAACTTGCATGAGAGAAGTTTCATTAAATAATTAATTTTAAATTGAAAAATGGTAGCTTACCACATTTTTATTGTACTGTTGAGAAAAGCACTACAGTAGTATATCTGACCTAAAAGTTTAATATTTCCTTTCATTCGCTTATTTTCCACATACTCACTTTATCTACTTTAGGGGGGGGTAGAGGGACCAGAGCCTATTTCAGTAGTGTTAGGCTCAAACAAGGGAAGCTACTCCTGAATTTGACACGTCTGTCATTGAAAAGTTATTACAAATTTTGTGATACGTTTTACATAAATGTGAAAAAGCAGCAAGTAAAGATGATGGAGTATTAACATGCATAGAAGGTAGCACCAGCAGCAACTGTTTTTTGTTCTTCTTCATGTAGACAGTAAGAGCTCATGTCTAGAACTGTGTGCATTTATAAAAAGGTGGGTGATATTCCAAAGTAGGCCACTGCCAGCACTGCAGGGCAGGATACCCTTCCTAATACCATTAGCCATGTGGACAGTGGCTGGAATGGATACATTGCTTACTGGGAGGAGTATAGCTAAAGGAAGCTATGCTAATGGCGATATTTTCACAAACTAAATCACGATTTACATAGCTAATAGTGGAGCAGCAAGCTTGTCTTTGGAATCTGACATGGTGTTCCTGGGATGAGAAGACCCTGAACACTGGTAAATGGGTCTGAACTCATAACTGATCTCTGGTGACTAAATTGGTGTAACTAAGGAAAGGATTTTTTTGAGCTGTGACACAGGATCTGAATTCCCTATACACAGCAAGATCTTGCTGAGTTTGATCTCCATTTTCTCGTAATTGCTTTCATAGCAGCCACCAGAATTAAAGTCTAAACCAACCGTATTAGAAGTAGCGAATATAGTAACAGCGATATAAGAACAGAAGTGGGCTCTTTAGAAAAGGATAGGAGCAAACTGAACAGAAAAAATGGAAATTGTGGAAACAATACATGCAAAATAATGTTTTGGAGGAGGAATGAGGTTTAAAGTAAGGCAGGAATTGAAGGAGCTATGTAATGTTTGACAATGACTGTATAGAAGATTATATGTGATGTATAATGTTTGCAACTGAAAATGTCAGTATGGTTTGATTCCATTTATATAAATATATGACTGTCTATGGCATAAGTGATAGTTCAATAAAGATTTTTTAAGACCTCATCACTGACTTGAAAGATAGGTTGCTGGGGAAGAGTTGCCTAATTACTGGTTTACCAGTTGAAGGGAGAAGATATTGTGTGTTTGAAGGAGAAGGTGTAGGCTTTCATTTGCAGCACACCAATGGCAGTATATAGACACCAGTTTCCATGAGTTTGACACTGTCATTGCTAAGATGGATTTCTGAGGTACAGAAGTGGTTCTACTTGTTAACAGGTTACTTAGTGTAGGTGCAAGCACTGTTTGTCATGAAGGAGTAGCAGGAGATGGGATACTCCATTCGCTGGTAATCAGATCGTGCAGGGAACAAAAAGAGAATGACTCTGTACTGTCAGAATATGTTGGCTTTGGAATGCTAAGATTTTCATTGGATTGCACAGTTGGGGGCGGTCAAGTGCACTTATCACTTACAGAGTGTATGAATGTTGTAAACTAATCACTGCCATGATGGGAAGTGTGGTTGGAGCTAGATGCCACCTGTTCATGTACTGCAAGTGACTGAATGCCCCAGAGCAATGCTTTTGTTAGTTGACGATACTCTGGCTTTTTAGGCAACTTCTCCAGACCCTCTGCTTGCAGCTGTCTGGTCGGTAAGATGGACCGTTCACCAGCCTTTTATGCTGTGCTCAGTGTTAGCTGAATTTAGAAGGCAGAGTAGGAGATCTCTCTGAATTACAATCCTCTGTAATAAACTTGGTGTAAGAGGCTCATGAACCACATTCTTCATCTTTGCAATGCTACATTTACACTTCAGAGTGTCAAGCCTACAACTTACTAGCCTTCAAAAACCTACGTAATTTATTGCATATTCCTCTGAGGAGAGGGTGAGAGTGATGGAAATTAAAGTGCATTACAACAGTGTCCTTGAAAAAGGTAAAGTATGCAAAGAAGATGGTACCACATTTGGGAGACAAGTGTGGGTAGCCCAAGGAAAATGTTTTGAAGCAAGTTTTGTTAATTATAAAATGAGTATGCACCAATTATGTAATAGTGATTAAACAGCTAGTTCACTTAAGAATGACTGACTAAAAGCAACGCCATAATAATGGTGCTAAGGAGAAATATGAGGAAGCACTTTATCATTAGTGTTTTTCCATGTATTTGTAGACCTTGCTATGAAAAAGTTCTTGGGTTAAGTATTGTGAGGGAATTACTGAATGTATGCTGGAGATATAAACAGTTTATTATGAGCAGTAGAAAAGTATAAGCTATTGGCTGCACAGCAACTTCAGCTCATCCAACAAGTTAGCAAGTTAGGTAGTCCAACTGGCTCTTCATTTCTATTATGTAAAATTTACAATCATAAGACTGCCCCCTCCCCAAAAAAAAAACTTAAATGTCCACTCTGTGAAGGTTAGCAATCAAATGATATAACAGTGAGTGCTCAGGTGCTGTGGCTTTGATTACCAGGTTTCAAAGCCATGTTTTTATGAATAATCAGAATATCCTTGGTCTAACATTGGACGTCACCATTTCAGCAGAATATACTATTTAAAGTGTGTACATGCGTTTGTATGTATGTGTGTGTTAGCATTTTATCATAAATGATGTATTTGAGCATACATCTTATATTGTATTTAGTTTGCATCAGTTCCTTGCATAGCTTGTTAATGCATTCTTCTTTGTCTGTCCTTTTGTACTGGTACTCTCAATCCCATTTACCATGTTCTGTTCAATCACACCTGGCAACAAAGCAGTTACTGATCAGGTGTGGAGACTGCACTAGGTTACATTCATGGTTCCATTCTGAAGTGCTTCCTTTTTTGTTTTGGTGGACATGTGACTATGTAGTAATATCGACAATGGTCTGTACATGCTTATGCATGTTATCATAGCTGTCTGACCCTTTCTATCTCTGGTGGTACTTACAAATGGCGCAGTACTATAATCTTAAAATTCAGCAGGCATTTTCTAAAATGCAAGGCATTTAAAGAGTGAGAATATTGTAGATCTAATAACTGTTTTATCTAGTCCCAGTGAGATGAAGCCTGACTAGGTAACCTGCATTTATTTATAGGCCCAGGCAATGGGAGATCCAAATGAGAAGGAATAGAAATCATGAAGTTTAGCCGGCTTGTAGCTTCCTAGTGGAGATGAGAGACATGTTGTGAGAATACAAGTACAGGGTTCTCCTCAGATATGACTGTTTACAAGGGCGGCAAGGCTGTTAAACGGGTTATATCACTTGTGTGAGTGACTGTTCCCTTACTCTGCCTTTTCATCACTACCCTTTGGACGGTTGTAAGAGAGGGCTTTAAGTATAAATGATGGCTGCATGGATAACAGCCATATTAAAGCTGAGTTCTCTCCAGTAGTGTAGAATGAAGAGCCGTAACTGCAGTGATGGTTGTGATGGTCAGTAGGCATGAGTCTCTACAAAAGAAGAAACAAGATAAATAAATGTCATCTTCTTTCTTAACTAAGTAAATGAACTAGACTGCAGATCCTGTTCAACCACGACCCAGGTCATATGGGCATAGTAAATGAAATATGTGTGGTCAGTTTGGAGTAACCAGTTAGTGAGAGACAGGATGAAACAGCAGTACCTGGGAAAAACCCATGCAGATGCACAGACAACTTGCAGAAGTCACACAGCTTGTTGACTGGAAGTCAGATCCATCCTGGGTTCTGGTGCAGTGAGACAGATATTAACCACTGTGATGTCTTGTTTAGTGGTATGAAGAAAAACACCGAAATATGATGCCCTAAATGGATTAAGCATTCTCTGGATGCGAGTAAAATTTGACTCACTGACAGAGAAATGATTGGAAAACTGATAACTTTTCCTTGCTAAAGGCAATGAATTAGTAAATAAATGGTGTCAACATTCTTTTCCTTATGGAGTGACAATCCACACCCCGTGGATAACATCTCACACAAACATGGCTGTGGACTGTGACCAGATGTGTACGCTTTTAGAAGGCACTTAAGCTTCAGGTTCTTACTAAATCTAACAACACAGGCCAGACCATACAAGGATGTGAGCTCACTATAGTATATTAACTTTATTTAATCTGGATTACCACACTGTGTGTGTGTCTGTCTGTCTCTGTGTCTGCAAGCAGTGTCTGTCTGTCTGCATGTATGTATTGCATAAATACTGACCGGAATGAATTAATAAAATGGAGCAGTAGAAAGTGACACTGTGTGCATTCTACAGCATATTTTACAACAATAAGAAATGGCAGAGTGGAAAATAACATAAAATAAATATTGTATCCATTGTCAATCTACACCTCAAAAGCTTGCCAGAAACTAATGCATGGAGGTTTTCATTTTCACATTTACTTATCGCATAGGCATGTTGCTGATTCATTCAAAAAACATTGCCATTATTTCTTGTGATAGTACACACTTTTTTAAATAATTAATAGTCTTGTTTTTAATTTGTTCAAAACATCCCAACTCTTCTGTCCATGATGCAGCAGAATACAATTAAAAAATAAGCGTACATTTTATTAAAACTGATGGAGTCTCTGTTCACCTTTCCGCAGGGTTGCATCGTGTGATGTGTCTGTATGTCCTTTCTGTGCCCTCATTAATTTTTTTGCTGATTGCTGTGGTTGTCCCCCCAACAACCCAAAGACATACAGTAGGTAAGTTAGTGATTTTCCCTTTTGCTGGTAGGTCTACATACCGTTAGTGAATGTGTGGTGTGTGCATTCTACAGTGGATTGATGCCCCATCCACGTCCAGCTCCACTGTCTTGCGTCCTCTGAATGTGTCAGGGAATGCTTCCCCCGACCCTGAATTGGATTAGGTTCATAGACTCATAGCTTAGTACCAGGCTAACTGCCCTTGTGGGCCATTTTAAGCCTGGTCAGTTTCCTTGTACCTGTGAGGTAGACACTTTTACTGTTATACCAACTCCCAACACATTAAGTAAGTAATAAGAGAATTAATAAACATTTTCAACTAATTGTTTTTTTTAGTTCCATTATCAACAAATTTAAAGTGTTTATCCCTAGTAATATTCCACATCAGGAGTTTGTATATTACATTTTTATCCATGACATTGACTCCAATTTGGCCATGTGGGCTATGCTTTCATGACCAACAGTGTCCTAAATAGTGGGTAAACTGCACAAAGCTAAAATGTAGCACTGTAATGTACTAGATTTAATCCAAGAGCATCATTAATATTTCTTAAGGAGATGATTGTCTGCCACCTACTATGGTGAGAGCTGTGCTGTCCTTAAAGAAATGGTTCACCTTTCATCATTGATGACGTCCTTTCTTTGACAGAGAGAGAACTCACATTAGATCATGTGATGTGATCAGAGTCTTCTTGCTAAGTAAAGGAACATTATATGATTCATACTGCATTCACATGGTATTCCTTAAATATGGTTTAAAAGTACTACCGTGCCTCTTCAAGTGGCTGTTAAGCAGGTACATTTTGTCTTCTCATGTGTTTTAGTCGTATCACATTCAAACAGTGAGATTACCTACTTTCTGGTAGGATAACTATGGCATAGTTTGTTAGGATTTATCTGTATCTGATATGGTAGGTTACAAAACTACCTGACAGCATGCAAAATGACCCAAAGAATGCTTAAATTGTAATCATCCTTCTAAAAGTAAAGACTTAAAAGCAGTACATCATTTTCCTAATTTTCATTGATATGTATTTCCACAGTTTATGCTAGATAACTTTTTTAACAGACCCATGTTGACAATAAATTTGTTTTTAGATTTTTATTTGATTAAAGGAAAACTCCACCTCAGAACTTTTTTCATCATATCTTTTTTTTTTCCTGAGCAGAAATGTTCTAGTGCTTCAAAATCACTCCGTGTTCTTTTACAATTTTAATATGTTTCCCTCAAAATGACAGAGGATGGGGCCTGCCTTGGTAAAGTGGTCTTGTTTTCTTGCTTTCATTCCTCCTTCCCAGAATACATTCAAGTCCACTTTATATGAGTCATGCTAGACATAAGGAAGGGACATTTTCTCATACCACTAAGATAGAATGGCAGGACTGTGAAGCACTGGTTTTTCACACACCTTCTGTAACAGCTACTTCTATGTTTCCCTAACTGAGCCTCATTTATGTGTCTGTCAGAGCTTGTTCTATGTTATTTATTTTATTTTATTTTACATTTGTTGACCGGGCTAGTCTAGCTGGATATATTTCCATTTTCAGTAGAGGCCTGAGGAGAAAAGCTCCACAGAAGTAAAAAATCTATACATACATAAAAATCAACATAGATAACAATAAGCCATTTAGAAAACAGGTTAGTAAAAAACAGCAAAAATCTTCAAAACTCTTCTAAATAGTTAGTATAACATTAATTAATTACTACCACACACACAGAAATTCCAAATAACATCATACAGGAAATAAAAATACTTGGAGATAAAGATACAAAGATAATAAGTAATGAAAGTGGAACAATAAGAGTGGGGTAGGCAAAATAAAGGATTAGAGGCGAAGAAAGCAGGTTAAGAAAGTTAACAGGGAAAGAAGCAGGGAGAGGATGAAAAGGGAGAAGAGAAAAGCTTAGTGGAGAATAGAGTGAAACAAGAATAAGAGAGATAGTTTAAGATAAGTAGTAATAGTGGAAGGTTAATCAGGTTTACAACAGGAACAAAGTAGGGATTTTGGAAGTGTCGTTTAATGTTTTGTTTGAAAAGAGGCAGAGAGGAAATCATTGTTATGTTAGTAGGTAACAAATTCCATTTTGTACCTACAGAATTGGTGAATAGGGAGTTACCAGCAGTGTTATTAGATTTTATAGAAGTAGTCAAGAGTTTACTCGAAGAGCGGAGAGAGTTAAGATTGCTATAGGGGATTATGAGTTGGGAGAGTACAGGAGTGTTATTTGGTTGGTACAGTATTTTATGGGCCAGAATGAGTTGATGGATAGCGAGATAGTTTTGAATTTCAAGCCAGCCTAGTTGTTTCAGGTTAAGACAATGATGGGTTCTGTAGGGGTTACCAGTAGCGGCGAAACAATGCTATTGTAGCAGGTAGCTAATTTGTTAAGGTTGTTTTTCTTGAGGTTGGTAAAGATGGGTGAGGCATAAAGAAGAGTAGAAATAAGATGGGAGTGAGCGATCCTAGTTCTAGTAGCTGGTGTAAGAAATGGTCTAATTCGATACAAGGATCCTATTTTTCTGTTGACTAGTTTTATAGAGTTGTTAATATGTTGGTCAAAAGAGAGATTATTATCAATGGTAATACCTAACAGTTTAGTTGTAGAGTCAGGTGAGATGAAAGTAGCACTGTTAGAGGAGATATTAAAGTTTAAGGGGGAGGTCCTGGAAGTGGGGGTAAAGAGAAGAAGTTTAGTTTTTTTGGCATTTAGTAAGAGGAGACGACTGGAGAACCATGTTTCCACAGTATTAAAGACATTTTGGGTAAGAGAGATCAGTTCTGAAGTGGAAGATGCTGAGCAGATGAGTGTAGAATCATCAGCATACTGAATGATTCTGTTAACTATTTCCAGCAAAAGAAAGTAGATAAAAGCTGGCTTTTGTAAAGGGTTTGTTTTGTAATTCTAAGAAAATTGACAGACATTCTCTCACACTCTCATGCTGAGGTGTGAAAACACTCACTGCAGTAAATAATCCTTGCTGTACTTTTACAGGTGACAAGTACTAGGATTCCAAACTATATCTGATACTTCCCAATGCCTTCACTGGGAAATTTTTCTCTCTCTCGTGAATGATGCAGAATTAAAATGTGCTTTACTAGTTCCTTAATTATTTCTGTCATGTTCAACCCTTCCTTTTCCTTTCATATTTCATATTTATTTATACTTTGGTAATCATGAACATGAACTGCTCCCAGGACCCTTTTTAGCTATGACAATGGCTACATTGGCAAAGATAATAACAAGTAAGTGCACTTAGCAATACGAAGACAAAAATACTAACATAAGGACATTGACAAAGATTGCATGTGCAGCACATAGCTACTGCCTGCCAGTGAATAAATAAAACATTAAGCAACATTTACTAGAATGTATACATTAATAATGCTTAACTTTGCTATGGTTAATGTATTATAAACTAGGAATTGTATGCACCCACGTTGCACATATATAGAGTATGTGTGTATATGTGTTTGTGTGTGTGTCTGTCTGTGTAATGGAGAATTAGATTATATGCCTGTGTGTGTATTTCATGTCCTTTAAAGAAAAAACAAATCAAAATGGAAATTTTATGCAACTGTATGTGTGTATCTACACATAAATGTACACAGATATATATACGTAGACATATATGTGTGTATAAAAGTGTATGTATCCTGTAAAAATGTATGTAGCATGTAGAATACTATATGTGGGATGCAGTACTGTGTTTTAATGCACATGTGTGACTCTGTGTGGGTGTGTGTGTGTGTGTGTGTATGTGCGTGGTGCATTGCTTCCGATTTCCTTTTCTTAATGTTTTTAATGGAAGAGCATATATTAAAGGTACGTTAAAGTAAATTCAGCTGAATATTATGGTTACCAAAAATGGTCACATTTCATTTTTTGGACAACAAAATGCTTGTGCACTCTTAACAATGTAATGATTGACTCGGTCAGTGGGAAGCTCTTACTATGGATCTGCATGTACCAGATATGCATCTGCCTCTTGAAGGATGTCACAAAAAAGTGTAAAAGACCTTTTTATGAACACTGTCAGTGCACCTAGTTGATAGGTTGCCACTTGCCTCTCTTTCTGTAGTTGTGTCATGTGGGTGGGGGGCTTGTAAATGGAAAAAAATATTTTCTGACTTTTGTCTAAATGTCACAGAAATCTTTCCTACATTTAAGTTATCTTAACATAGACTATTGCATTTCAATACTGTGTTGCTGCATATGTAAATTTGTCTGAAGAGGTAACAGCTGCCTTTAAACCCTTGACTGATCTAATTACTTTGCTGTGTTGTGAAAGACGAGTGTTGTTCTCCTCCTCTCTGCAATAAAAACAGTGGAAAACTGTTCCACAGCTTTGTCTTTTTCATAGGTTGGTACTAGGCTATCGGCCCTAGGGCCTATGCAAGCCTAGCCATAACAATTCCCTGGATATTTCTTCCCACAATATTTACTTCTCTGGACCCCTGTCTAGCAGGGCAACTGACATGATCCCCGGGGTGAATTTCCTATCTCCCATCCAATCATCAAGGTTCCTTATGAAGAGGGCCAATGAGGCGCTCTGCTTGACATGTATGGGTAGTCTATTCCAGAGTCTGGGGAGTCTCTGGGTCAGGAACCTATCCCTCCAGCATGTTTTGTTCGTTGTGATGACAAGTTTAGATTCCTGGAGTGTGTGGCTCTGTGGGATTGGGATTTCTTTAGGTGGAGCATGTCCAACAGCTCAGGGTTTGACATGGCCTTGTATGTTAAGCAGTGATCGCCTCTGAGTAGACGATATGCCACAGAGTATAGCTGTAGTCTTTTTAGACGGTCAGCATATGGCATCTGCTTTAAGCTTGTGATTCTTTTTTAGTGAGGTATTTCTGTGGCCTTTCCAGCTGTTGCAGATGTCTCAGAGGTACATACCAAATGGTGCATTATACACTGTAATAGGTCTAATGAGCAATGAGTACAGTGGGACAATGACCTCCTTTTTTTGGATGAAAAGCCCTTAGTGATGAGGTGTGCCACATAGAAGGATTTCCTGACTGTTGTGCGATGTGGTTATCGAAAGTGAGACCACTGTCCACCTGTGTCCCCAAGTTTCTCATCACACTTTCGATGTTTAGTGTACTGCCACCTATGTGGTAATTCATGGGTACATGTTTTTTTCCAAAGGGGATAACTATACATTTCTTGGCATTAAGCTTGAGCCCATGGCTCTGGCACCAGGCATCTGTTTCTGTAAGGCCCTTTTGTAGAATATCCACATCATTTGGGGATTCAGTAATGACTCTCAGTTTGCAGTCATCTGCGAACTTTGTTAGCCAGAGTCCCTTAGTGTTGGCCTGTACTTCCGAGAAGTAGATGCCAAACAAGAGTGGTCCCAGGACTCAACCCTGAGGTACTCCACTTGTCACTTGTCTGGAGCTGGTTTTGGAGTTGGCTACTTTTACAGTCTGGGTTCTGTCAGTAAGCCAGTTGGCAACCCATCGAGTGACGTAGGGATTTATGCCCAGCTTACTAAGCTTATCTATGATTCCAGAGTGGGGGATGGTGTTGAAGGCCTTAGCAAGGTCCAGATAAGATGTGTGGACCACCTTACCCTCGTCCACAGCTCTGGAGACTGATTTGAAGGAGACAAGATTGGCCCTTCACAAACCCAAACTGGGTGTGGTCCATTGTTTGAAGGTTGCCAATGTCTTTGTTTATAAGTTCCATGTTGTTTTTTTTTTTTTTTTTTTTTTTTTTAATCAGCTCCTGTGTTCCTGACATTAGCATGATTAATTGCCCCTCTAAGATTGACAGCAGTACCTGACAGGATAAAGTACAGTTTTAACTCTGTCTATATCTCATGCAGGCAGAGACAAATTTCTCTGCAAAGTATGTGAGAAGTTAAGCTTAAAAAAAAAATCCCTTCCTTTGATTCCAGTGCAAGAGAATAAAGTTTTAAAAAGTACAAGCAGGTTTTTGGTACCTACACAATACTGGAAACATATTGTAGGGAGAAAAGAAATCTAAGAAACTGTAGGAGAGGGCAGAGTTTTCCTTTAACTGTTAATGTCTTTTTTTTGGAATCTGAATTTTTTTAGATTTTCACTTGTTAAGATACACAAGTAAAAATGTGGTGTTTTTTATGGTAATACACTAGATGTACTGAATAATTAACATGTTTCTGAACTAAGTGCAAATAATGAAGCTTGTGAGATGTCTTCAGAAAGTCAGACGTGTGGTTTACAAAGAAATTGGGGGAAAAAGTTAACCACCCATTTGCTTGTTTAATCTTATTCTAGATGGACAAGGAGACATTGGTGATATCCTGCAAGTTCTACAAGAGTGGAAGTTGTACCAGACCATCTTATAGCAAGTTCTGTAGGACTGGGCAAGAGGAACCAGTTTGTATTGATTATATAACCCACACAGACTTCAGCTACTCAGAGTTTGTCCAGAACTATCTGCTTCCTAACTATCCCTGCATTTTATCACCAAGCTTCACTGAGGGCTGGCTGAGTAGGTGCCAGTGGGTGACAAAGGATGGGAGTCCAGATTTGGAAGCTCTGGCCCAGAGATTTCGTGAGTACATTATCCATAGTAAATTATTGCTTAAATCCCAATAAAGCTAAATAGTTTAAAACTGAGTAAGGATAAACCAGAGTTGTTAGTATTTTATGTTTAATAAAATGTGTATCACATGCCTACAGAAAGAGAAATGATTAAATGTGATCAATATTCTTTTCATTTCTAAAGTACAGCAACACATTTTGTAAATGAAGAGAATTTGTGTCTGCACATAGAAATTATGAGCCATAAAATGGCTCATATGAATCCTTGTCACAGCATGCATCAAATTCAGGAAGCTAGTAGGCTTAGAAGTAAATAGTCTAGTGCAAAGTGACAGTGTAAATGATAATAGACTTGTTGTTTTAATCTTGTATTGCTCCAGTGAAAACACTGGCCTCCCAAAAGTATGGAGAACTGGAAGAGTAAAGAGCATTAAACAGGTATTTCAGTTTTTAGGAAAGGGGTATGGAATAGAATGCTCACAAACTTAGGTTTTATTGCTTTCAGTTAAACTTGTTTCATGCTTGTTTTGTGCCAGGCAAGTTTACTAGTTGATCTGATGCATTTATTAAGCGCAGGGAATGTATCAGAAAACTTGAATCATACATGTTTTTAATTATTAAAATGGTGATACATGTTTAGAATACCTTATTGCCAGTACTGGAAGCAGATGTAGTTCTAATCTAGGCTAGTCAATAAGGACACACAAAATAAATAAGGTTCAGTTAAAATGAACTCCAGTTTGCATTTCACTACTGATGTATCATCATCTTAATTTGGAACCTTTATTATGTCTGAATTAATTGAAATAGAAAATAAATGATTAAAAGAAACCTAAATCTATAAGTTTGAATTTTGTGATCTTAAGTTCAGAAAATGTGGCTGCCAGGCACCAGCTAAGTGAGGGGTCTCATAGGAAGATATGCCAAGCTCTTATTTCAGAAAAAAAAATCAGTTTTGTGAATAAAAAACAAGTGATCCTGTTGAGATGGGTGAGAATAATGTTGAAGTAATGACATACCTGTCGAACCTTAAGCTTAGGACTCCAGCATTATGCTTTGTAAAAACAGAAATTAAAGCCAATGAAATATTACCCGCAAGCTTTAACACTGCTCGCATTAGGCAGAAAAAAAAAACATTGAGGTGGCCTATAGAAGTAAATCTTCATACCCATCACACCCCAAACCTTGACAAAGCAGCAATCATGATTTCTACCACAACTTTGACAGCAAAAAGATCATGTACATTGTAGCATTATATATGCCACCTGGCAACAATAGTACTATAGTCAAGGATATCCTCAACTTGACTATCCCAAAACATGCACCAAGAAACCATCATAACAGGTGACTGTTCAGCAGTCCTGAGCCCTCTCTATCTCACTAAATCTGTTTGCTTTCTCCCAGTTAGTCCATACTACTACAGGAATAGACAAAAATAGGCTATCTGAATTGGACTGGATTCTTACCACCAAAACCAATACTATAAAATCTTCTGGATGCTTACATGACAGTGTTAGTGACCATCTCTGGATATATGTACTGAGACAACAGCAAAACGTTAATAAGTTAGTAATATGCAACCAAATACACAACTTGACTTACTTTAACAGTGACACTTTCACCTCCTCCCTTTATGTCTGTAAATGGAATATACTGAACACTTTGCCCTTAAATAATGTTGTCTCTTGACTTCTAATACCGTAAATGAAATGGCACCATGTAGATCAAAAAGTGTCAGATCAACCCCAGTACCTTGACTAACCAGGGAAACTAAGCAACTACTTAGACAGAGAAACAAAGCCTGGAAACCTTATAGGAAAAACACAAGATGCTTTCCAGACAACTTAGAAATTTATTTGAAAACAAATTAAAAAAATGCTTAAAGCTCAAACAGAAACACAAAAACAACCCTGAATTATTTTGGTCAGTTATCAAAAAACTTCTGTAACCCTGTCAATCTACCACTCGTTCGCCCACAACCATTAACAGCAAGAATGACATCCCAGTCCAGTTTAATTCATACTTTACAAACACTATTCATTCTGTAATCAAAGGGAACACCCACACGCCTCCCCTCTACATACCAGCCCCATTAAACAACATCACAAAGAATTTCATTTATTAACCTGTGCAAACGTCCACTTTTAGAAAAAGTGTTACATAATCTAAAACCAACAACCTTTGCTGCTGATAACTTGACATCTGAATATCTAAAACTAGTAGCACATGCTCTGGCATATCCATTTCCATATTAATAAAATAATTCAGTAACACAAAACTATGGCCCAGCCATCTGAAAAAATGCCATACATTATTCTGTTATACAAACATGGAACCACTACTGATGTCTCAACTTGCAGACCCTTTGAAATCTTTTTACCAGTTTCAAAAAATTTGGAAAAAATGTGTCCACAGTTTATCAGTTGCCTCGCTAACAAATAAATCTCCTATCCAAGACACAACATGGCTTCCATCCCAGCCATAGCACAACTACTGCCCTCCTTAATTTCACAAATATCATAAATTGAAATGGAAACAAAGGGTGACTGTTCTCCACCCTCTTCACTGAACTAAGCTTCAGTATGGTCACCCACCAAAAACTCCTTCTTGAACTCTCATCACTTTGAGTCAAGTCTTCCCTGTCCTGGTGTCACAGCTATCTGTCCAACAGACAACAAAACACAAAGAATTTTTACCATCTCTCCCACTCACAGCTGGAGTCCCACACGGATCAATACTGGGTCCACTCCTATTCAGTCATTAACCCTTTTTCCCCATTTTCTACATGGGGTGTCATGTTACCTGTCCCCATCTCTGTCTCTCTCTATTCAGTGTTACACTCCTGCCTTCTTTGACACTCATGCCCGACTGTTGCAGATCTTCTCTCACACAGTCTATCTACCTCTTTGCTGGGTGCTCTAGTTTCCTCTTAACTTCTTCCTGTCCATCTCAAATCTTCTTCACCAGATTGTCCTCTGCTTTTCTGCACATGTAATACTTTACTTCTATCACCTCTAGCTTCCTCATCTGCACTCCGTTTACTGCCTATGTTTCTGTGCCATGCAGTAGTGCTGGTCTCACCACTATTTTGTACACTTTACTTTTCTGTTTCTTTGGCATTCTTCTGTCATACACTGCACCTGACACTCAATGCCAATTGGCTGTAGCCCCTATGATTCTAGCTTTGACATCTTCATTCAGATTTCCTTTCTCCTCAACCACCCTTCCCAGATACTTGAAGCTATTAACTTGTTCCACTATCTTCTCTTCTGATTTCCCCAATTTTCTGCCATTACCACTGTCTTATCTGTACTTGGTTTCATCCCACATGCCTTCAGTTTTGCATTCCATTCCCCTATCCTTTGCTGATGTTCTTGCTCAATCTGCCTGTAATGCCACATCATCTGCATACAGATGTAGTCCATCACCAGAATGAACAGCAAAGGGCTCAGAGTTGAACCCTAATTGTACGCGTACTCCTTCTGGGAACCCCTCAGTCAGACCGAACACTGTTTGTGTTTGGGTCATGTGATCCTTGTACATAGCCTGCACTAATCCTACCAATGTTTTTGGGACTTTGAACCACGGCAGTACTGCCCAAATCAGCTTTCTTGGGACATGTCATTTGCTTTTTCCAAGTCTAAGAATGCCCTGTTGGACTCTTTCGTCATCTCTAGCTTCTTCTCAACTATCTGTCTCAATGCAAGCATTGAGTCAGGTGTGTTGCATCCTGATCTGAATCAGAACTGCTCAACTCCCATCTTACTTTCTACTACTGTACGTATCTATTTATCAGTCACCCTCTCCAGAACTTTTATGCAATGTGACAGGAGTTTGATACCTCTGTACCTCCCACAGTTGTAGATGTCCCCTTTGTTCTTGTACACTGGCACGAGTGCACTCATTTTCCAGTCATCTGAGAGATGCTTTTCTTTCCACACTGCTACAAGTACCCTCAGTAGCCATTTCTCCCCTATCTCACCCAGCATTTTTATCACATCTGTCATGACCTCATCTGAGCTGCTGCTTTCCCTGACGTCATTTTCCTTAGTGCTATTCTTACTTCCTCTAGGCTTGGCTCCTCTTCTTCTGACGTCGTAGGCTATGTCTGGGGCAGTACAGCTTCTGTGGGGTTTTGTGTCACCACCACATTAACAAACTCGGAAAATAATCCACTATGTAGTATAAAGAAAATATTGACGACTACAGGTAAACAACACTTATTTAATAATCCACAACTGAGTGCTTTCGTCCCCAAAATGTGTACTGGACTTCGTCAGAGTTAGGTAATGAACACATGCAGTGAGTTTAAGTGGTATTAGTAAAACTTAAAATGTCCAAACCAAACATTGATGTAGTAAATATAAATTGTAGATAAAATTATAAAATATAAAGAAGTAACATAACTTAAAAAATAAAATATAAATAGAAAATATGACCACGCAAATACATATAATTATTCCTAGCAAGTTAAGTGCTTTTAACTTCGATAGACTACTAATTGAAATAAGCCCCTTCTGACCTGTGGCATTAGTTTTCAATTGTCATTCAACTTCTTTAACCTCAAATCTAATCTTTAAAGGCCCCCCTCTCAAATTATTATCAAGGACATCTACAATAAAAACAAATTATGCCTTTCATTCTTCTGAATATCTTTCCATAATGCATTCTTCTCTTCTTGTTTTTTTATGTCTCTTAAGTGTTCATCTTTAATGGCACTTTCAGTTTTACCTACGTAGAATGACCTACACATTAAGCATAAGGCCATATACACCACCATTTTTGTTTCACAGTTACATTTCATGGGACACTTAGTACAAACCATATTTGACCAGATATATTCACCTTCCAAAATAGAGGGACACTGAGAACAATGCCCACATTTGGACATTCCTCTGATGTGTAGTGGACGTCCTAAACACACTGTAATGTTCTAAAAATTTCTTGATGTTCCAGTACCTTCTAAAATTCACTGTGGGAACCCTTCCAAGCTTGTCCACATCCATGCCACCTAGGTCAAAAATCTTCAGATTATTAAGTAAAATAAGCCTTATAGTCTCTGCATTGTTACTATAAATAAGCATGCAACCACTCCTAAACTGCTTATTGTTAGATTTGTCTGTTGATAGCATATTCCATTCTATTCCAAACAATGGTTTGTAAATTCCTTTTCTCCTTTTTTCATAAACCTCTGTAAACAACTGTTCTAAAAATTCTTATTTGGTACCCTCTATTTAATAACATTGTTCTTAATTTTTTTGCCTTCTTCAAAGAACGTCTCCAAAGAGGTGATCATTCTTGCCAATCTGACTAGTTGTCTCTTGACAACTTTTTCTGTAAAGAGTGGTAGTTAGCATAATGAAGCAGTGAGTTTGACTGTGTGCTTCCCTGTATAAGTTTTGAAATAAAACATTTTTGTAGGACTTGTTTAAAATTAATTTAAGAAAAGTAGTTGAGATACTTGTATAGACTGCGGTGGTGGTGCTGCAGTAGCGCTGTCGCCTCACAGTAAGACGTTGTCCTGTTCGATTCTCAGCTAAAGCGTCTTTTGTGTGGAGACATGCGTGAATGGGCGTACCTTCGTTGAAGGTTGTATGTCAGGGCTGGCAACTCGGTACATAAAAATCTGCTGCCAGTCATTAGCGGACCGGAGATCTGCTGTGGTGACCCCTAACCAGGAAAAAGCCGAAAGATACAACAAGTTGAGGTACTTGTATATTTAAAAAAACTCCTACAACCTCTTTGCCGAAGCTTTCCAGCACAACACAATATCATCCAAAAAACTAACTAATAGTAAAAATGCGGGTGCAGGCTATCCCCATTGCAACCCCCATTTTTTGTTTGAAAATAGTTCCCTCAAACCAAATGAAAGTATTGTCCAGAATCAGCTCCATCAAATTTCTAAGGACTTCAGTACTGTCATTACTCAGTGTATCCTTCTGAATTAAGAACTCGTAAAACCAGTCTACCCCAACTTGATGAGGTATAACTGAAAACAAATCCCTCACATCTATTGTTACTAACAATAATTGTTCATTATAAAGAGAATTGTGTACTTCAATCAAAAAATCTTAATTCCTACTACTCTGCGTATCCGTATATCAGTCACCCTCTCCAGAACATTCATGTAACATGACAAGAGTTTGATACCTCTGTACTGCCCACAGTTTTGGATGTCCCCTTTGATGTTCTTCATGTTTCATTATTGCAGTCATCACATTTGGGTTATCTGCCTGCAGGTAGCCCTCAGTCGGCCTGAATAACAGAGTCTTCGGATTTCTGCGTCGAATGCTGTCGCTTCTTCCTCGACATCAGGTCGTCAGGGGTATAAAACATGCAGCCAACACCATTACATCAGTCTTTCTTGCCATGCGGTGCCAAAGCAGGAACAGTTTGCAAGTGCCGGTCGGCCGAATCCTGAAATTTTTGTTTTCGAGTTTCAGACCCAAAGTCTTCAAAAAAGCTAAATACCCCATTGGGGATCCTTTTTTCTTGCTCTAACTGATGTCAGTAAAAGTTAACAATTGTCTTAGCTGTGGAAAGCAAATACCTCATAGAGATTTTCATTCTTACTGCATCCCCTGTTTAGACCCAGACCACGACGTCCCTCGTTGTCGGTTTTGTGCCTTGTTCAACGCCCGAACTATTAGTCGTCGGGCTATTTTTGCAGCTAATTACTTTCGCACTTGTTCCGTGTACTCCAAAATGGCTTTGTCAAGCCATCCAACTACCGATTTTCCAAAAAAAACGCAAGGATAAAGACAGAGACAGACCGCATAGGTCCAAAACTGCAGACAATGCTTCCGTTAAGCTAGTCGCCAGTCCACTGGTACTCAGTGAGGTGCTTTCGCAGCCCCTGATACCCGCTATTTCTGATTTACAGGCCTCTACTGAGACCCATTCGGAGTCTGGTATGCTGCGAGATGCTTCTTTGACTATGGAACCTGCAGATGTCCCTACCTTTGATGGGTCTGGAGCCGCTGTGCAGGCACCTGCTTCTGAGGGTGTATTCAGGCCTACAGACATTCATATTAAACCAACACCATAATTTTCATCCAGGCCAAAAACTCGCACTACTCCTAGAAAACCAACGACCAAACTGCAGGCTCAGGCCCATATGCCTAAAAAACAAATGCTTAGAATGGCCAAAGACCTCATTACCTTAATTAGGGGAAGCCAGTCTTCCCCCTCTAAGAGACCTAGAGCTGATTTTCTTTCTGATTCTTCTGATCAGGAATCTGATATTTCTGCTCCTTCTGATTACCAGGATTTGCCCTTATCTACTTATGAGGATTCTGATGCAGAGGATTCCATTCCCCCTGCTTCTCCTCCAGAAGATTTTTCTTTCGGTGAAACCTTGCACACTCTTAGGGAGCATTTCCACTGGGAAAGCCAGGATTACTCTGAGTCCAAAAAGAGATGTAGAGAATTCTTACTCCTACCTCAACACAGGCCTTTAGCTATCCCTCCTATTCTGGACATTGTAGATGATGCTTTCTTAGAATCTAGCCTTATCCCAGACACCTTTCCTTCAGCTCCCAGAAAACCAAACAGGTACTACAGAGTACCTGACTCTCACAAGTTCCTCTTCAAGAATCCTTCTGCGGATCCAGAGACCATTTCCCACGGACCAAAAGGCATTAAGGCTACAGCTGCCAAAAATCCTACCCCTTCCGATAGAGATTCTAGAGCCTTGGACAGATGGGGTAAGAAAGTATACACTTCTGCTACTTTGGCCATTAGGGCTTTAAATTGCCAGTTTCATATGTAAAGTATCAGCAGCATATTGTGGGACTACTTAGACAGAAAATGTTGTTGATTCCTGACTGTGCTGAACACAAAGAATTGCAAGATTTAATGCATTCTGCAGAACTAGTTGGTAAACATACTTTGCAATGTGGTTTTGACACCTTAGAAGCATCTTGCAGGGCTGCTGTCACTGGGTCTGTACTTAAAAGGCATGCTTGGCTTAAGGAACAAAACTTGCCAGATCATGTAAATCTATGCAAACTGTTAAAGATTTCCTACAGGTACAGCCTCCCAGATTCTGTAGGCATTGGCCTTCAAAGAACTGGTCCTTTCCAGTCCCTTCCAGGCCTTCTCAGTCCAAACCCAGGAACAGCGGACCACCAAGGCTACAGTCTCAGACTATGCACAGATCTAAGCAGTGGGGGGAAGTAGTAAGCCACCCCCTTATGGAAACATGGCACAATGACTTAACCTTAAACCTTCCAAGCCCTGCTCTACTACCTACTCCCTTAGGAGGAAAGCTCACCCTGCATGCAAAAAAACTGGGAACTAAATGGGTTTTAAACATAGTTTCCCAAGGATATGGAGTCCACTTCCACACACTACCAACCCCAAATGGTTGGCCAGACCTACCCCCAAATCAATGGGCGGAGGCCCAACAGCAGGTTCTCTCTCTTCTCAGTATCAGGGCTATTCAGCCTGTCCCATCAGAACAAAGGGGACAAGGTTTTTATTCAAGACTTTTTCAGGTACCCAGAAAAGACAACAACTAGCATCCTATCCTGGACCTCTCTATTCTCAACACCTTTCTGGTGGTTCCAAAATTCAAAATGCTAACTCTTCAACAGCTTCTTCCTGTGCTAGCCAAGGATGCCTGGCTGGCAACCCTAGACTTAAAGTAAGCTTACCTGCACATCCCAATAAAAGGATCCTGCAGAAAATACCTATGTTTCAGGGCAGGCTCCATGCATTTTCAGTTCTCTGCACTTCCCTTTGGTTATCTACTGCGCCTAGGGTGTTCACAAAGTGTCTAGCTCCAGCCATTGCATTTTGCAGGCAGAGAAATATTCAAATTTACTCATACGTGAACGATTGTCTGATTCAGGCAGAAAGCCAGGATTTGCTATTACAACACCTGGCATTCGTAAAGAAACTTCTAACCTCACTGGGGTACACCAGCAATGAAAAGAAATCTCACCTAGTACCCTGCCAACAGATTGTATTCCTGGGAACAAGCTTGAACACAACTTCCCAGATGGCATTCCTCACTCTGGAGAAGCATGTTTATTTGACAACCTACTTCAAACTATTGGCCATAAAACCCCAGCTATCTGCAAGGAAAATACTGCAAGCTCTGGGGTTCATGGCCTCTTGCATTCTACTAATTCCATATGCAAGACTGCATATGAGGAAACTCCAGTGGTATCTAAAAAGCCTATGGTGTCAACATTCTCAGGACCTGGAAACAATTATTTCTATCATTCCTTGTATAAAGACAGAGTTCCTCTGGTGGGCAGAGGCCTGCTACCACAACAAGGGACTCCCTTTCATTCTACCCTCTTCCGCCCAAACCCTAACAACAGACACATCAGACTATGCATGGAGGGCTCACATGATAGGGCAGTGCATTCAGGGCAAATGGAACCTGAGACAGATGCACCTGCATATCAATCAAAAAGAAATGTTAGCTGTACAGAATGCTCTAACAGCCTTCAAATATCGTATTCTTCCAGGACAACTATTGGTAAAGACAGACAATACCACAGTTATGTGGTACATAAACAAGCAGGGGGGAACCTACTCATACCCTCTCTGCAGACTAGCCATGGCTCTGTGGGACACAGCATTGAGCTACCAAGTACACCTACAAGCACAATTCCTGCCAGGCAAACTAAATTCACTGGCAGATGACTTAAGCAGAAATCTCATGGACCCATACGAATGGAAACTAGAACCCAAAATATTCAACCTCTTGAGGAACAAATGGGGGACTCCAGATATAGACCTGTTTGCCTCCCCTCAGAACTACCAATTGAACAAATTCTACACAAGAACTCCCCACAGTCAAGCTTGGAAAGTGGATGCCCTGTCCTTTACCTGGGAAAGCCTCTCAGTTTATGCCTTTCCCCCTCTGCCTCTCCTCTCGAAGGTTCTACTAAAGATCAAACAGGACAAGCCAAGGACAATACTGATTGCCCCAGACTGGCCACACCAGCAATGGTACCTCCTCTTGCGCAGTATGACACTGCTACAACCATGGCACCTGCCTCAGACCCCTTCCCTGCTGTCCCAGCAGGCGGGCTAGATTCTGCACCCTCAGCTTCAAACCCCTGAACCTTGCAGCCTGGCTAATTCCTTGAGCTCTCCCCTAGCATCCCTCAGTAAGCAGGTACCGGATGTCATTCTGGAGGCAAGGAGGCCTAGTACTAGAAAGTCCTATGCTGACAAGTGGAAAAGATACTGTTCCTGGAGCTAGGCTCAGGGGATGGGCACAACAGTGCCCAGCTTACCTCATATTCTACAGTACTTAACAGAAATGCTCCACAAGGGCCTATCCTTCTCGTCAATTAAAACTCATGCCTCTGCCATTTCAGCACATTTTAATACTGAGCCTCCCCTCTTCTCTCACCCCTTGCTAAAGCAATTCCTTAGAGTGGCCAAAAATTTAAGACCCCCCCAGGAGAGCTCCCACTCCAGCCTGGGACCTTAATTTTGTATTTGAAAAGCCCCCCCCCCCCCCTTTGAACCAGCTGCTACAGCAGAGTTGATAAATTCCTTTCTTGGAAAACAGCCTTCCTTCTAGCCATCACTTCAGCAAGAAGAGTGTCTGAATTACAGGCCCTCATGGCAGTGGGAACCCTTCATTATCTTCCATGAGAACAGAGTTTCCCTCAGGACTAATCCTTCTTTTATGCCCAAGGTGGTGTCTACTGTGACCCTAAATCAGTTCATTCATTTGCCTACTTTTTTCCCTAAGCCACAAAACAAAGGGGAACGAATACTGCACTCTCCGGACGTGCACAGACAACTTAGATTCTATTTGGACAGGACTAAACCTTTCAGAAAATCTGAACAGCTGCTAGTTAACTTTGTTTCAGGGGCAGAGGGGAAGGCCATTTCAAAGCAAACCATTTCCAAATGGATAGCCCATTGCATTCATTTCTGCTACAAGCACCATGGAAAACCCACCCCACAGGGGATAAGATCACATTCAACCAGGGCTGCATTTACCTCTGCGGCATTTCTCAGAGGGGTCCCTACCAGGGACATCCTAGAAGCTGCTACCTGGAGCTCTGTACATACCTTCACCAAGCATTACCACTTGCCTATATTTTCTAAATCCAGAGCTGGATTTGCCACTGCAGTCTTGCAGGGACTAATAGCTGGCCCTAATGCTCTTGAACATCCTCCTCCCGTCCTTAGCTTTGGGAATCAACCCAAATGTGATGACTACAACAATGAAACATGAAGAACATAGTACAGCTGTGTACACTTACCATAAATGTAGGTGTTTGAGTGTATTCACTGTTGCAGTCCTGGTTACCCTCCCTCCAGCCCCCTTACTTCTATTGGCTCTACCTCTCCTTCTTGTTGGTATATTTATTTTTTCTTGTGTTTGCTTTTTGATGGGGGTTTACCATACCATTTAATTGCTTCCTATTGTGGGGGCACCTGACATCTGGGGGCAAGAAAAACTAATGTAATGGCGTTGGCTGCATGTTTTATACCCCTGATGACAAAAAATACACCAAACCCACTGACATTGCCAACATCCTAGCTGACAGGTTCAGCGCAAACTCCCCCCTCCTCCCCACCAAAAGGGCAAATATCTATCCCAGCAGAGTGCTGCCCCCCTGACATCTCAGATGCTCAGGTAAGAGCCGCCCTCTCCAAAGCAAAAAACACAGCATCAATGGGACCAGACGGTGTCCCGGCTGCGTCTACGAACTCCAAGAAGAGCTAAACCCAAACATAAAACTACTGTTCAATCTCAGCCTTAGTACAGGATATGTACCCAAAGAGTGGCGTACAGCAACAGTGGTCCCTCTCCACAAAGGTGGTGCCTCAACGGACCCTGGAAACTATCGCCCCATAAGCCTGACTAGCTTGGTCTGCAAAGCTATGGAAAGGATCATCATGGACCTCATAAATAAAGATATTGGGGACCTACAGACACTGGATCCTACCTAGTTCGGCTTTGTTAAGGGCAGATCCTGCCTCTTAAACCTGGTCGACTTCTTTGAAACCGTCACCAAGGCCATTGACGAAGGAAAGTGGTCCACACAGCCTACCTGGACCTTGCAAAAGCCTTCGATGCAATACCCCACTGGCATTATAGATAAGCTCACCAGCTTAAATATAAACCCCTATGTCACTAGATGGGTTGCAAACTGGCTCAAGGACAGAACCCACATGGTTAGAATTGCTGGAGCTATGTCAGACTCCAAACCAGTTACAAGTGGCGTCCCACAAGGCTCAGTCCTGGGACCTCTCTTGTTCAGTATATATTTCTCGGAGGTACAGGCCAACACGGAAGGACTGTGGCTGACCAAGTTCGCAGATGACTGCAAACTGGGCACCATAATCGACTCTCCAGCCAACACAAGCATCCTCCAAAAGGGCCTCATAGAAACAGACAACTGGTGCCAGAGCCATAGCCTCAAGCTAAATGCCAAAAAGTGTATAGTCATCCCTTTGGCAAAACAAAGTGCCCACAAATTACCACATAGGTGGTAATCCATTAAGTACAGAAGAAGTAATTAGGGACCTGGGGACCCAAGTTGATAGCAATCTCTCATTTGACAACCACGTGGCCAAAGTGGTTAGAAAAACATTTTATATAGCCCACCTAATCATGAAGGGATTCACATCTAGATTAGGGGAGGTCATTGTGCCTCTTTACTCATCCCTCATCAGGCCCATAATCGAGTACAATGCCCCTTTTGGGATGTACCTTACCAAACACCTGCAGCAACTAGAAAGACCCCAAAAGTACCTCACCAAGAGGATCAAAGGGCTCAAACAGATGCCATATGCCGCCCAGTTAAAGAAACTCCAGCTCTACTCAGTGGCATACCGCCTGCTCAGAGGCGACCTGTGCCTGACGTATAAAGCCATGCCCAACCCGGAATTAAGGGACATGCTGCACCTCAAAAAATCCAAATCCCATCAAGCTACACGCTTGAGAGACTTGAACCTCAGCACTGAAATAAATAGGACATGCTGGAGGGACAGATTCATAACCCAGAGGCTCCCTTCACTCTGGAATAAAATCCCAGTCCAGGTTAGGCAGAGTCCCTCATTGACTCTCTTCAAGAGGAATCTTGATGAGTGGATGGGAGATCGTAGGTTTACCCCGGGTATCACTTCTGTGTCACTGTTAGACAGGGGACAGTATACAAACCTCGAAAAAGGGCATAGCAAAATTAATTTAAAATGGGTGGCGAAAGCCAAACATACTCTGGCTAGGCTTATAAATGCCCTAGGGCAGATAGCCTAGTATGAACCTATGAACCTATGACCTGACATTAAGGAAGAAGCGACAGCATCTGACACAGAAATCCTAAGACTCTGGTATTCAGGCCAGCTGAGGGCTACTTGCAGGCAGATAACCCAAATGTGATGACTGCAACAATGAATACACTCGAACATCTACATTTATGGTAAGTGTACACAACTGTACTTTCTTGTACACGACATGAGTATGCTTATTCTCCAGTCATCTGGGATACACCTTTCTATCTATACTGCTATGAGTTCCCTCAGGAGCCATTTCTCCCCCATCTCACCCAGCATCTTTATCATATCTGCTGTGACCTCATCGGAGCCTCCTGCTTTCCCTGACTTCATATTCCTTAGTGATTTTCTTACCTTTTCTAGGCTGGGCTCCTCTTCTTTCATCATAGGTTGTGTCTGGGGCAGTGCAGCTTCTGTGGGGTTTTCTTCATTTGGAAGCTGCTGGAAATACTCCTTACATCTGCCTTTGATGTCCTGTGGACTGGTGAGCAGCTTGTTGCTGACATTCCTTATGAAGGGTATCTGACTATCTTATTTATCTTTCTGTCTTTGCTTTGCAACCTGACATAGTTTCTTTGTGCCACCTACTGAGTCACTTTCCAGAAGTTGCTAGAGTGCCTCCGATGCCCTATTCTTTCTATTGCAGCTCCTTTCTTAACTTCTTTGTTAGCCAATGGTATTCCTTCCTAACCTGGTCCACCTTTTCCATCTCCCACTTTTTCCTGCATGCCTTTCTTTTGATGACTTCCTGGACTTCTGCATTCCACCACCAGCTTTTTCTATGTTCCAAGATGGGAGGGTGGCCTAATGGTTAAGGTGCTTGCCTTACAAAAACAAGTTGCAGGGTTTGAGTCTCACAAGGGATAATTGGCTAGGCTTAAAATGGCTCACAAGGGCAGTTAGCTTAGTACGAACCTATAATCCCCTATAATAATCCCCTATAATAATACCTGGCTCAGCCACATGCTCACACATGCTGTGTTGAACTGCTGCCATTCTTCTTCAACTCCACCTACTTTCTGTTCTTGGGGTGCTAGAGCACTGAGAAATTCCTTGAACTGTTGTTCTTTCTCTCCAGTCAACTTCTAGGTCTTCAGCCTGGTCTCTGACCTTGGAGCCTTCTCTGACCACTGCGTACAGCTTACTGTGACAACCAGTGGTTTATGAGGTGGGTTGATTGTTTCACTGGGAATAACTTTGCAATCACAGATTCTACCCCAGTGCCCTTTCCTTACTATGCGGAAGTCTACCTGAGTTACATGTTGGCCACTCTTGTATGTGATCTTTCTGAATCACGTGTTGGCTGCTATCAAGCCTCATATTCTGTTCTGTCTGTCACAAATATGTGCATCCAAGTCACCCATTATCAACACCAATTCATGCTGTCCTGCTTTATCTAGTAGGTCCTGCAACTGCTGTATGAGTGCACTGTTTTCCTCACTGTCACACAGATTTCTGAAGCCTGTCTCTCAAATTAATTCCAACACTATTTAGCCTTTCCTCCCCCTAAGTAATAGACTCTGGATACCAAGCCAAGTGGCTTTACTGCACTGCCCTTTCATCTTGTCTCTTGGATACATAGGATGTCCAGCATCCCCCACGCCATCATGTCATCCAGTACCCATGCTCATTTGGTGACATTAGTCAGCATGACTGAATCACCTAGAGCCATATTTTACAGTGAGTGGCAAGCCCTGCCACGGCTTGCAGTCTATGAACCATATTCTCCTATCCTGAGGATACTGCTCACCACAGTAGATGCCAAAGCAGTTGGTCTGTGCAACTCTTCCCCCCTATAGGGTACCATGTAGAATTTGCACTGCTGCCCACAGCTCTGTTCATTGACAAGTTTCAGATGGAAACATTCTGCATGTTTTTCGGAGGTGGGAGGAACCCACAGAGACACGGTGAGAACATACAAACTCCAAACAGGCATTTGCTGGAGGTCAGGGTCGAATCTTGTATCTTGTGCATGGGAGGCAAAGACCTTAACCATTATGCCAACTGTGCAATACTACATTCTTATTCAATGTCTTTGAGTTTAACTGTGTGTGGTAGTATTTATTTCATTTAGTTATCTTTATCAGACTTAGTATTTTATATTTATATAAGTATTTTTTTGTGACTGTAACTATGTGAGTCAGTAATTAACTCACTTAGTAATAATGAGTAACTGTAGAGTTGTTAGTTTCTGTCTCTTAAAACTTTCTTTAAAACACTAGTATGTTTGCCTTATTGTATTATCTGTGGAGCTTTTCTCCCCGGGCCTCCACTGAAAATAGAAATATCTCCAGTTAGACTAGCCCGGTCAACAAATGTAAAATAAAAATAAAAAATAAAAATAAAATAAAATATTTTCACTAATAATCCTCATGCTGCAAGCAAACATGTCCCCACTGTGCAATATGCAGATGATTCTACAGTTACCTGCTCGGCCATAACTCTCACTTAACTTCAAAAAGTCAGCCAACTCTCCTTCTCTGGTCTAAAAAAATCACTTACTCCTAAACTCAAATTAAAGTTAATGCATTTTACCCCTAAGAAATACAATGACTTAAAACATGCCTTTTGTATATATTCAATCAACAACAATAAAATGGAAGCGGTTCCTCAAACTAAGTTACTGGGAGTCCTAATCAATTACCATTTAAAATTCGACCAGCACCTCCATCAAGCCATCAAAAAACAGACATAAAACTTTGCTTCCTCTACAGAACTAAGTCCTATGTCACAGATAATGCCAGAGAATCTCATTGCTGGATCTTACCTACTCCTACATCTTCTGTGCACATCTTCTATTTTTACTAATCTTTAAAAAAAATGAAATTAGAAACATGATTTAACAATGTAGCTAAATTTGTTACAACTCCCCATACAAAGCCCATCACTGCACTGCCTTAAGAGAGCTATACTGGTTAGAATTACCCAATTACACAAACATAATCCCAATGCCAGAAAAATGCCATGCATTTTGAAATATGCTGCAATATTACTCATGTACCAGAGCCATGTGCTGTAGCAACATATTCTTTCTGCTTACCAAGAAGTCCATCAACCAGGCCAGGGGACTCCTTATGACTCTAACTATGTCTCAAAATTATGGAATTCTGAAAAAAATGTTGAATCTGCCACCCTCACACACAAACTGACAGACAAGTTAATATGTTTCAAAACCCAAATTAAGCAATACCTAAACAACATCTGGTTTTGTATATGGTCCACATCCCGTTAGCCATGCCTAGATGATTAGAACAACTGTATGGCTACTTCTTTCAGAACATCCTTGAAAGACCCTTTACGCACAGAATACTTAGATCACTCTCCTCTCCTTCCTTCATAAATTTTACTGTACATGTCCATCCTTTCTTTCTTTCTTTCTTTTACTTTTTTCTTTTTTTTCTCCTTCCTTCATACTCCCATTATCCACTTATTCAGTCTCACTAATGTAACCTCCACGGGGATTACTCTTCTAGTATACAGTTTACTTCTTTAACTGCTTCGCTTGGTAAATCCTTTTAATTCCAAGAACAGACTGCTTTTCCAGTCTCACCATGTGTTTATAAACAATATTCATGTGTGTTAGTTGCCATATCTTTGTGTTACTGCAGTTCATCCACACAAACTGAGTTAATATTATGTGAAACAGTTCTAAAATCTATGCTACAGTTTCATGTAAGGAGATTTTTGTGTTAGGTGTACTATCATGCAAATCCATAATCTGTTTTAACAGTAAGTTAAAATACTCTGTTTCTAAGTTACATTCTTTATAAATATTAATTTTATGTTAAACTTTTTTGTAATTTATGCTATAAATGTGTGTACAGATATTGATTGTGCAGATTTTTTTTCTCTCCAGACCTCCACTGAAAATGTGCTTTCCCACCCAGAAGAGTTTCACAATTAACGAAAACAAACCAGGAAATACATACATACATTCATTTTTCTTCTAATACAGCTGCATACAGAATTGCAAATCAGCTGTGTTTTATTTAAAAAAAAATTCTTAAAATTCTTATGTGTCCTTGCTTATTACTAAATACTGGATGTCGGCACAGAGGGTTAAGGTTGTGAGCTGTAGTGCCTGTGGTACAGGGTTATATTTCCACAGCCCTTATTTGTCAGCTGAGTTACCTTGAGCACGTTGTTTAACCAGACATTGTTCTCGGGTCACCCCTGAAAAAGAACTGTGTGTCCAGTGGGCCTACCAGGTTAACAAATAGGTATTATTATTCTTATTTTTTTTTTTTTATTTTATTTTCCCTATAAGCAGATTAACAACGTTGCATATTTCGCAAATGAGGAGTAGTTGTTTTCTTGTTTGAGGATGAAGGTTATCTCCAGAATACCACAATGGAGATGAAAGCGAACAACCAAAACAGTAACCAAGACAAATGGTTCGCTTGGAGAAACCAAATAAGGGCCCAAGACCGAGTTAAAAGATATCCAAACAGTTTATTCGATAGCAAACACACAGAATCACTTGATAGCAAACACACAGAATCACTTGATAGCAAACACACAGAATCACTTTAACGCTAAACACACAGAATCACTTTAACGCTAAACACATGGAATATGTTTTCAAACGTCTTCTTCAGAAGGCAAATAGTGAATGAATGTTACAACACCTCTTATATAGGCTATTCTAAATAAATTAAAAATAATTATTCAATAAAAATTATTCAATAAAAACCCACTCAAGTGAATAATAATGTGAATGAATTTGTGTACCTTACTAGACCTGTTTGTAAAAAGGTTACAAATACACAAATGACCCCTCAGACCCTCCTTTGCCGCTTATTGTTTCTTCAGAAGGGTTCATAACCACTCCTCTTGCCAAATATGTGGATGTAAAATTGAAAGATCTTTCTAATAAGGGAGTCACAGTGTTAAAAGACTCATGGGATTTTCTCAGGCAAGTGAAATCCAAATTGTTTTGTTCCAACATACTTTTTGTGACTTTGGATATTGTTGATTTATTTGGTTCCATACTACATGATATAGGACTTTTATGGTTGGAGGAAAGTATGAGAGACAGTCGGGCATTTTCTTGTGATGATTTTAGGACCTGTCTTTTGCATATGGAGGTTATACCTAAAAACAATTTTATGTATTTTGAAGGAGAGTTTTTTTAAACAGGAAAGAGGTGTAGTAATGGGGGCAAAATGTGCCCCCACATATGCAAATATTGTTTTATCTTGGTTGGAGAATTTATTTGTTAACAACTGTGAATTTGCCAGTTGTTGGTGTTTGTATAAACGCTTTCTTGACGATATTTGCATCTTTTGGACAGATACCCAAGAAAGATTTTTTGACTTCCTGACCTATATCAAAAGAACAACTAATTTTTTGGATTTTATATAGAATTTTAATAGTCAAGAATTGATTTATTTGGATATTTCTCTGAGCAAGTTGGACAATGCTTTCTCTTCAAAAATACATAGGAAAAAACATTTTCTAACTTATCTTCATTTCACTAGTGGTCATCCGTTAGAAGAATTTACTTAAAGGACAATTGGTTAGGACCAGTCGTATGACATCACACGATGAATAATTTACAAACGATTGTGGCTTTGTTATGGATATGTTCAGGGAGAGAGGTTGTCCAGACAATTTAATTCGTGAGACTATCCAGGAAGTTGAGGAGGGAAGAAAGGGGAGGTTTGCCCCTATTTTGGGTCAAGATCATCCTGTTAAATCAAACACAATGGTTAACCAGAATATTACAAACAGTTGGGAGCAAGCATATATTATGGATTATACGGGTGATTCAGGTATTATTAAACAGATTGTTACTAGGGAATGGGACAGATTTAGACAAATTTCTGTCCTAGATTATATACACAGACAACCCTTAAAATTTATATATAGAAAGGATTTGAATTTTAAGAAACTATTTGAGTTTGGTGGGGGTTCAAATTTTAGAAGTGGACCTGGAAGAGTGGGAACTTTCAAATGTGGGTCCTGTTCTCAATGCCCACATATAGTTAATAGTTCCAGTATACAAGTTCCGAGTAGAAACAGGCAGATTACAAGTATTAACTTTTCTAATTGTAATGCCAATGGGGTTGTTTATTTAGCCATCTGCCATCATTGTTATTCATTTTATGTAGGGAAGACTGAGAGGAAGTGAAAGAGCGGACCGGAGTTCCGCTGTGACGATCCCTAACCGGGAAAAGCCGAAAGACACAACAACATTATGAAATTAAAAAGCAGAATGTGAACAATGCATTATTTCGTCATACATTAACATGTCAACAAGCTTCCTTTAATTTCTTTGTTTTGGAAGTTGTTCCCAAGGAAGTTAGGGGCGGTATGTGGGAAGCTAAGTTAGAATACAGAGAGTTATATTGGCAGATCATTTTGGAAGCTACAAAAAGCTCTGGTCTGAATGACATGCTATCCCTTCTTCCTGTTCTTAAGTTAAGAGTTGCAAAATTATAACATTACAATACTATGAATTTCCAGTAGATGGCAGCATATAATTATATATACATTTTTTCCCTTAGTGCAGTTTGTTTGTGTCTTTTGGCTTTTCCCGGTTAGGGTTCGCCACAGCGGAACTCCAGTCCGCTAATGATTAGCAGTAGAGTTTTTACGTGCTGGCTTGCCGGGCCTAACGCACAACCTTCAACGAAGGAACGCCCGTTCATGCATGTCGCCACACAGAAGACGCTCTAACTGAGAATCAAACGGACAACGTCTAACTGTGAGGCGACAATGCTACCGCAGCACCACCACCGCAGTCGTCAGTATACTAATTAAATAACATTTTTTTGTATAAGAATATTTATTTATTTATTTGTGTGTATATATATATATATATATATATATATATATATATATATAAAAACATATATATTTTATTACACGAGAATATTTTAGGACCTTTTAATCTTGAAGTCTTATTTCACTCACAACATTGTTTGTTAATTGTTCATTTGTGTATTTGTATCCTTTTTACAAACAGGTCTAGTAAGGTACACAAATTCATTCACATTATTATTCACTTGAGTGAGTTTTTATTGAATAATTTTTATTGAATAATTGTTTTTAATTGATTTAGAATAGCCTATATAAGAGGTGGTGTAACATTCATTCACTATTTGCCTTCTGAAGGAGACTTTCGAAAACGTATTCCATATGTTTAGCGTTAAAGTGATTCTGTGTGTTTGCTATCAAGTGATTCTGTGTGTTTGCTATCGAATAAACTGTTTGGATATCTTTTAACTCGGTATTGGGCCCTTATTTGGTATCTCCAGAATAAATTAGTGGCCATTGTTAATCTACTAGCATGTTCTAAAGCCAGCCTCAATGTAAGATGGTGGGGAAAAAAATTTCACATTTTCTATGGAAGGTTATGGTGAACTGAAGGTACTACACCAGTTTATGAAGTGGATTGTAACTCTTATCTTTAACCTTACATTTTTATATAAAATTTGGTTACTGAATTTCCAGTTCACTGTACAGTAAATTACATGGACCTTACTAGTACTTGTGTTACAACATGCATTTTTTAAATTTTCAGTTACATTTTCAATCCTTGTAGGAATGATGACCCCCAAACAGTTACAGCAGGATTCATAAATGGCTTACCAAAACCATTAGAGAGGTGTTTCTTCCCAGAGTACTGAGGATTATGATTTGTAGACACTTGTCAGCACTTGCTCAGTGTGTTGCTAGGTGACTTACATGCATACACTGTGTGATAAGCTGTAAATGAGCTGTTACTGTGAAGAGAAGCTGTGCAGTTGAGAAGGTCTAGCATGATGCAGGGCAAGGCATCCTGTGGGTAGAGGACAGATGATGTCATAGACACCAGGGCAAAAATAGAAGAGATTTAGGGGCTTACAACATGGACAGATTGTAAATTTATAAGTTGACTGGCAGGTACCATAGGCACCACAGGCTGTGATATTTGACAACAGAGCAGCATGTGTACCCATAAGATATATAATAGCATGTCTGTGGAGGCTGGAATACATGACCATGTAGGAGTACCCAGCGCATTAACCTGTATGACCACCATAATTATGATTTGTGACAGTACAGTGACACTTGGCAAAGGCAGATTTTGTTCTCTTATAAACTTATAACACCTTGGGTGCTTAAATAGCATTATGGGAACATGAAAGGTATACAGCTGAAGTAGCCTGTGTACCCTTCATATGTACAGTTCCAGGAAATGTTATGGCTCAAACATTCAGGCAGAGATTGCAGCAAGGTGCTTAGGAACAGTAATAGGCAAACAGTCACAGGGACCTCAGTGTGCTTAGCCATAAACACCTTTAAGATGACACACTTAAAAATTCTTGCCACCCTTTTAAAGTACTTAATATGTTCACCTCATAAGTCGAGCAGAGCTGTAGATGATAATCCTTTTGTAATTTGTATCTCCCCATCCAGTCATCGAGAGTAGCCTTAAGGTAGTTAGAACATTATTTTGTTTGACTAGTAATGGTAACTTATTCTGTAGCCTGGGATTGCACTAAGTTAGGGACTTATCACTCCATTGAGTCTTGTGTACTTAGTGTAGACTTAGGTTTCTAGTGCTTGTGTTTTGTAGAGCCACTGGTGGGTAGCATTTGTACCCAGACAACATAAACAGCACTCTAAAGGATGCAGTAAGGGTAGGCAGGAGCTAACAGCCTTTTAGTATTCCAAGCTTATGAAGACAGGAGATAGCAACACCTTTGTGTATACACTGTGTGACCACCTATACATTAGGCCTTGGATGTTAGGGTACGAGATAGAAGTACCCTGTTGTGCACAGTGTACAGAAGCTGTGTGCCTACATATTGAGCAGTACATTAGGCTTCAGGGAAAGGAAAAGGACAACAATATGCTGCTTTCTGTGCACTGCCAGCAGGGTGGGTGCACCAGCTGCCAGATCAAACTCTTGCTTTGCTGTGCAAAATCCTGCTTGCAACTATTGCCCAAATAAGGGGCAAGATCATGACTCAAGTAAAAGCTACCTGCAGCTCTTAAGAATTAGGAGTTACACAGCAGTCAGCTGCTCCACAATTCAGATAAGAGTGTACCTCACATACATACTATGTAAGAATTAATGATGTTTAAAGTACATGCCCCTGCATGATGGGGAATACAGTGGCAGTATGGTCTACAGATATACAAGTACTGCACAGGCAGATGTGCATACACAGCTAGCAGTGTGTGTGTGTGTGTGTGTGTGTGTGTGTGTGTGTGTGTGTGTGTGTGTGTGTGTGTGTGTGTGTGTGTGTGTGTGTGTGTGTGTCTGTGTGTGTGTGTGTCTGTGTGTGTGTGTGTGTGTGTGTGTGTGTGTGTGTGTGTGTGTGTGTGTGTGTGTGTGTGTGTGTGTGCGCATGTGTGTGCGCATGTGTGTGCGCATGTGTGTGTGTGTGTGTGTGTGTGTGTGTGTGTGTGTGTGTGTGTGTGTCTTATCCTCAAAGCACTAGGAAGCTCAGGGTGCATAGTGCTGACTTAGATGTGTTGCAGAGTGCAGTTAGTGAAAAGTTTTGACTAGGTTTGCCTCATTATCCATTTCTAAACGGCAGCCATCATTCACATTTAGTAAGGTATTTGTGGGTGTTTGATGTCCTGTCATCATCAATCTATCAAATTCACTTTAAACAAAAGTAAATTCATCAAAACAAATTTACAGAAACAACTTTTGTCTGCAGTTTTTTTGCTGGGGAAAAGTCCCCCTGCATCCCCCCATGTGAGGGGATAATCCCCACACCTCCAGACTTGTATATGCTTCCTTGGAGTTTGCACAAAAGTGGAGAGAAAAAAAAAGAAAAGTCCACTGTTGCTAAAAGCTGTTTCTGCACTTTTACTTCACTCTGTCAGCATTCTTAGAAATGCCTGTCAATAGACTAGTAGACTTCTGGTATTCTCTGCCCTGTACCATAAGACATCTCCAGCCTAATGTTCCTGATGTATGTGGTATGTGGGCCATGACACTCTTCCTTTGTAAATGCTTAGCTGCTGTGCACAAGGACATTCTGTAGCAGCTGTGGTTATAATATTTGGCATTGTCTTATTTGTGTGCCTGCATAGCCGCAGTGGTGCCCTTTTTGTCATCATACATCTGTAAGACAGTAAGCTAAACTTTAAAAACCTTCTTCGGTCCCACTTAGCCAGCTCTTGGAAATGTACCTGCTCAGACCCAGGATGACCTCTTGCCAAAGCAAGTATTATGCCTTTGTCCGCATATACTCCCTGCTAACAACATGCACATCCTTGCTGTAACATCCACCTCTCCTCTAACACAGCACACCTATCTCCTGCTGTGAATGCAGAATGTTCTATTCTTTTCTAGGGCAAGCTCATCCCATGATGTACTAATTACGGATATCTACTGTACCATTATCTCGCAGGTAGCTGTATGGTATAAACTCAGAAACTGCTAAAGTCTACATTTGCATTGTACCAAATACTTATTCCTATACAAATATCTGTGTTCAATACCCACCTATTTGTAACGTAAAGTATTTAGAACAACTGTATCCAGTTTATTGTGTTCTCCTCAATTTTTTTTTATGTGTATTGTTTTTAAACTTATTTTATCTTAACTCATTACATCCGAGTGACGCCTCCTGGGGCATCTGCAGTTAACTCCTACCGACACCTCTAGGTGCCAAATATTGCTTGTTCACATTTGCATCAATAATTCCAAAACCATGCTATGTACATGGTTTTAAAATATTTCATCTTAAAGCTTACGCAATGGTAAACTCAACTGCATTAATATCTGACCTCTGTCTAGTGCAGGTAAAGAGATAGTAACTGTTGTTTTTATGATATTAATTTATATAGATATAATTTTCACAATTTTCTAAATATTTCAACAACCATGTAACACACACAGAACTCCTTAGCCTCATGTGAAAGCTCTCAGCTAGATGAATGAAATGTTGCTGACAGTATGTATGTAACTTGAGTGGCTGCTGAGATATTGTAATTTGTTTACAAAATATTACAAACATAATGGTTACTTTGTTTACTGCGACTTATAAAATTCAGTTTAATACCTAGAACTTAGAGTACTACCACTATAAAAATAGTTTGTGCTGAAATGTTTGCCATTTATACTTTTACAACCCCTATGGTTCCAGAGATATAAACGTGTTTTAAATGTGAGAACATAATTTGATTCTGTCCAAAGGCTTAGGCTCCGCCCATTGGAAGTTACAGTGCAAACTTCCTGAGCTCCACTGGAGTGAATGAGTTATTTGTGCTTATAATGTAAAATATTATATAATAGCTATATACATGTTACTGTTTTCGCTTCAATCTTTTTATGTGTATTTTTTAATCATAATGTTTTAATTAATGGAGTTTTTCTCCCAGGGCCTCCACTGAAAGTGGGCTTCTTGCCCAGCTGGGCTCTGCCAGCAAACAAATGTAAAATAAATATCAGTGTTTTCCAACCCATTGTTGTCACTGGTGTACTACATTTGCATTTCAGTATGCCTGGATTAACTTCAGGCTTGTATATGCATATATTCTGTTACATCGCCATCATCATACATACACTACTGATGCCTGGAGAGTGGCTTCTCTTCATTTAGTATCCCTTCACTTATAGGTTCATAGGTTCATACTAGGCTATCTGCCCTAGGGCATTTATAAGTCTAGCCAGAGTGTGTTTGGCTTTCGCCACCCATTTTAAATTAATTTTGCTATGCCCTTTTTCGAGGATAGTATACTGTGCCTCTGTCTAACAGTGACATAGAAGTGATACCCGGGGTAAACCTACGATCCCCCATCCACTCGTTAAGATTCCTCTTGAAGAGAGTCAATGAGGGACTCTGCCTAACCTGGACTGGGATTTTATTCCAGAGTGAAGGGAGCCTCTGGGTTATGAATCTGTCCATCCAGCATGTCCTATTTATTTCAGTGCTGAGGTTCAAGTCTCTTGAGCGCGTAGCTCGATGGGATTTAGATTTTCTGAGGTGCAGCATGTCCATTAATTCCGGGTTGTACATGGCTTTATACGTCAGGCACAGATCGCCTTTGAGCAGGCGGTATGCCACTGAGTAGAGATGGAGTTTCTTTAACCGGGCAACATATGGCATCTGTTTGAGCCCGTTGATCCTCTTGGTGAGGTACTTTTGGGGTCTTTCCAGTTGCTGCAGATGTCTGGTAAGGTACATCCCAAAAGGGGCATTGTACTCAATTATGGGCCTGATGAGGGATGAGTAAAGAGGCACGATGACCTCCCCTGATCTAGATGTGAATCCCTTCATGATTAGGTGGGCTATATAAAATGTTTTTCTAACCACTTTGGCCACGTGGTTGTCAAATGAGAGATTGCTGTCAACTTGGGTCCCCAGGTCCCTAATTACTTCTTCCGTACTTAATGGATTACCACTTATGTGGTAATTTGTGGGCACTTTGTTTTTGCCAAAGGGGATGACTATACACTTTTTGGCGTTTAGCTTGAGGCCATGGCTCTGGCACCAGTTGTCTGTTTATATGAAGCCCTTTTGGAGGATGCTTGTGTCGGCTGGAGAGTCGATTATGGCGCCCAGTTTGCAGTCATCTGCGAACTTGGTCAGCCACAGTCCTTCCGTGTTAGCCTGTACCTCTGAGAAATATATACCGAACAAGAGAGGTCCCAGGACTGAGCCTTGTGGGACGCCACTTGTAACTGGTTTGGAGTATGACATGGCTCCAGCAATTCTGACCATGTGGGTTCTGTCCTTGAGCCAGTTTGCAACCCATCTAGTGACATAGGGGTTTATATTTAAGCTGGTGAGCTTATCTATAATGCCCGAGTGGGGTATTGTATCGAAGGCTTTTGCTAGGTCCAGGTAGGCTGTGTGGACCACCTTCCCCTCGTCAATGGCCTTGGTGACTGTTTCAAAGAAATCGGCCAGGTTTAAGAGGCAGGATCTGCCCTTAACAAAGCCGAACTGGGTAGGATCCAGTGTCTGTAGGTCCCCAATATCTTTATTTATAAGGTCCATGATGATCCTTTCCATAGCTTTGCAGAATAAGCTAGTCAGGCTTATGGGGAGATAGTTTCCAGGATCCGTTGAGGCACCACCTTTGTGGAGAGGGACCACCGTTGCTGTACACCACTTTTTGGGTACATATCCTGTAGTAAGGCTGAGATTGAACAGTAGTTTTATGTTTGGGTTTAGCTCTTCTTGGAGTTCATGTAGGACGCAGCCCGGGACACCGTGTGGTCCCATTGATGCTGTGTTTTTTGCTTTGGAGAGGGCGGCTCTTACCTGAGCATCTGAGATGTCAGGGGGGCAGCACTCTGCTTGGAAAGATATTTCCCCTTTTGTTGAGGGGGGGGGGAGTTTGCGCTGAACCTGTCAGCTAGGATGTTGGCAATGTCTGTGGGTTCGGTGTATTTTTTGTCATTTTGGACTAATTCTGAGCATATCTGGGAATTCCCACCCAGGTTCCTAACATAACTAAAGAAAGCCTTGTGATTATCCTTAGTGTCCTGTGCAATTTTTCTCTCAAAGCTGGCCTTAGACAATTTTATGAGTGCCCGTAGTTTTTTGCTAATACTGAGCAGAGATGCCTTCCCTTTTTGGGATTTTGCTCTATCATGTAGTAGCTTCCTCCTTCTATTGTATAGTTTGTTTATGGCTGGGGTCCACCAGACAGGACGTCTGCCTTTGGAGGATTGGGTCTTGGTTTTATTTGGGATTGCATGATCCATGCATTCCTGAAGGTGCTCATAGAATGTATTTATAAAGGATTCTGCGGTCTGGGCTGTATTTTCCACAGGCCCGGGGGCTTTGAAGGATTCCACCTCGGTTTTGAGGAATGTGAAATTTGCTTTAGAGAAGTTTTTCACTGTGGTTTTCTGGGCAGGGGGTGGGATCAGGATGTGAATATCCAGTGAGATTAGTTTATGGTCTAATCTTACCAGTGAGGGATACACTTCTGGTCTGGAGCATAGAGTCCCCATATTGGTGATGATCAGGTCCAGTATGTTTTCCCCTCTTGTGGGAGTGGTAACAAGTTGTTCCAAAGCATTTGAGTTTATAACTTCTAGGAACCTTTGGGCTAGGGTGTTGGAGCTAGAGTAATGCTCCCAGTCTATGTTTGGGTAGTTGAAGTCGCCCAATATAATGGTGTTTGGAGAGACCTTCATATTTTCCAGTGTTCTCAGGAAGGCCGAGTGGAGTTCCTGGGTTTGGGAGGGTGGTCTGTAGCAGGCTATAAACTGGAAGGCAGTTTTACCCACTGTTAGTTGCACATGGATAGTCTCTGATGCTTCGTGCTGTGCCACCAACCTGGAGGTGTGGGTATCTTTGACGAATATTGATACTCCCCCTCCTTTTGTGGTTCGGTCCAAGTTTTGGGGCCGAAAAGCATGGTATGAGGTATAACCCGATAGTGCTGTGGTGCTCTCGGGAGCCTTGAACCAGGTTTCTGTTACTGCACAGATATCGATGTTCTCCATGCTAAGTAGAGTTTTGAGTGCATGCATCTTGAGGTTTAGACTTCTGGCGTTGAGTAGCACTACTCTTAGTTTCTTATCCCTTGTGATACCTATGGAGGTGGGTTTGTCTTTTGAGCCTTGCCTAAAAAAGGCACTGTGGGGGTAGCAAGAGCCTTTGCCAATATCCGAAAGCCCAGGGGTGATAGGTGCAAGCTGTCCCTAGCGAAGCATCGTGGCTTGTTGAGCAAGTCATCCCAGGCTGACAGGCATTGGATCCCCTTTGAATGACACCAGTACTTAAGCCAATTGTTGAAATTGATCATCTTATCTTCATATTGTGGCATCATTCTTGGTGAGGGTAAGATGCTACTCAAGGTCAGGGTCATACCGGCCTGGGTTACATGCTTAGAGAGCTCCTCTATGTCTCTTTTCATGTAGTCCAGGGAGGTACGTCTCAGGTCATTCACACCAGCATGGACAATGACTGAGTCATATTTGTACTTGCCTTGGAGTGACCTGAGTGCTTGTGTTATGTGACGGATCCTAGTGCCCGACAGGCAGCTCACCGTGACCTTTTCCTTGTTCAGCCTGGTGAGCGGGACGTCAGTGTGCCTGACGATAGAGTCACCTATTACAAGTATATCAGGTGTGTTGTTTAGCCTTAAGGGCTGTGACTGTTCGGCACACTGGCTTTGTGAGCTATGTGTTGCAGGTGTTTTGTTTTGGGGTAGCGGTTGCTTGGGTGTCTACTTTGGAGGTCTCTGCTGCTTAGGCAGATTTTTATTTAGAGCCTCTGTGTATGTTTTTGTGTGTTTATGTGTTTGGTTTGCTGTCGTGGTAGGTCTATGTGAGACTGGAATTGTAGTGAGTGTGGTTTCCTTTTCCTCCTGACTGGTTACACCAGTACTGAGTTGAGAGAGCTTCGCCTCCAGATTGGCTATATGGTTGCATCTCTCACATGTGTTGGAATTTGTTGGGAGGAGGAGAGGGTTGTCTGTGTACATGAGGCAGTTGTAACATTGCCTCAAGATTCCCAGATTCACCAGCTGGACCGGAGAGGAGATTGACAACTGACCTTTGGATATGCTAGAATAGTATTGGGAATTCCTTTATAATTGAAAAAAAAAAGGCCAATGGGGGAATAAGGTACTCAAGGGGAGTTTGTGAGGGTGTAGTGCTTTTAATTTTTTAGTGCTGACTTATATAATTGCTTTAGTGAGCAAGTGCCAGGTAACTTAAATGCAATGTGCTACAGGTAACTTAAATGCAAAAACGACAAACAGCAACTTTCATTCAAGTGAAACAAGGAAATAAGTACAGTAAGCAATGCAGATATCACTAGGGATCCACAGAAGTGCTGAAAAGCCACGTTTTAGGTGGAATTAGCATTTCAGGGAAATAACAAGCAAACAAACAACAAGCATACAAACAAAGCTAGATTCAGCAGGCCTGGATCTAGTCTATGCTACAGCAAACAAGGTGTACCAATTTCAGTAAGAAACAGTTCAAATATGCAGGCACTATAAGCCTTTAACCAGAAATTCCCAGCTCAGAAGGGCAGAGTCCAGCCTCTCCTCCCACAAGAGTGCAGACCACTAACCTTCTTAATGTAAAATAACTGGCCTGAAGCCCAAGTGCTTAAACTAGAACTAATACACTTTTAGAATAACAGACACTGAGCCCTCAATCAGCAGTTCCCAACTTAGAAGGATGTAAGCTACCTGTCCTGCCACCACAGTGCAGGCCACAAACCTTCCTAATGTAAAACAACTGGTCTGAAGCCCAAGTGCTTAATCTAAAAGACTTAGAATGATAGCTACACTTTATAGTTTCATAGTTTAGTACTAGGCTATCTGCCCTGGGGACATTTGTAAGCCTAGCCATAGTGATGTGGCTTTCGCCACCCCATGAAATGGTACAAAAATGCACAGAATAGATTTAGAATACTGTGCCTCTGTTTAGTAGTGACACAGTGAAGGTCCCCTTATATAATAGAATTAGTTTACTGTGCCCCTGTCTAGTAGTGATACAGATGTGACCCCTGGGGTAAACTTACGATCTCCCATCCACTCATCAAGATTTTTCTTGAAGAGAGTCAGTGAGGGGCTCTGCCTAACATGAACTGGGATCCTGTTCCAGAGCATGGGAAGCCTCTGGGTTATGAATTTATTTCTCCAGCATGTCCTATTCATACTTGTGCCGAGGTTTAAGTCTTTAGTTCTCGTGGTTCTGATGGATTTGGATTTTTTGAGGTGGAGCATGTCCATCAGTTCCTGATTGGACATGGCCTTGTACGTCAGGCAGAGATCACCTCTGAGCAGGCAGTATGCTACTGAATAGAGCTGAAGTTTCTTAAGTCTGGCAGAATAAGACATATGTTGGAGACCCTTGATCCTCTTGGTGAGGTACTTTTCTGGTCTCTCCAGCTGTTGCAAATGCCAGGTGAGGTACATACCAAATGGGGCATTGTACTCAATCATGGGTCTGATGAGAGAGGAGTATAGGGGTACAATGACATCCTTGGATCTGGATGTGAATCCCTTCATGATAAGGTGTGCAAGGTAGAATGTTTTTCTAACCACTTTGGCAACGTGGGTGTCAATTGAGAGGTCGCTGTCAACTTGGGTCCCTAGGTCTCTGATTACTTTTTCCGTACTCAGTGGGTTGCTGTCTATGTGATAATTTGTGGGTACTTTGTTTTTCCCAAAGGGATGACTATACATTTTTTGGCATTTAGTTTAAGGCCATGACTCCGGCACCAGTTGTCCGTTTCTGTGAGGCCTTTTTGTAGGATGTATGTGTCCGCTGGTGTGTCGACTATGGCGCCTAGTTTGCAGTCATCTGCGAACTTTGTCAGCCACAACCCTCCCATGTTTGTTTTAACATCTGAGAAATAAATGCCGAACAAGAGGGGTCCCAGGACAGATCCCTGTGGGACACCACTTGTGACTGGCTGTGAGTCTGACATTGCTCCAGCGATTTTAACTTTATGGGTTCTGTCCTTTAGCCAGTTTGAAACCCATCTAGTGACATAAGGGTTTACATTTAAGCTGTTGAGCTTATCTGTGAAGGCCTTAGCCAAGTCCAGGTAGGCTGTATGGACTGCTTTGCCCTCATCAATGGCTCTAGTGACTGCTTCGAAAAAGTCAACCAGGTTCAAAAGGCAGGATCTGCCCTTTACAAAGCCGAACTGGGTGAGGTCAAGTGTCTGTAGGTCCCCAGTGTCTCTGTTTATGAGTTCCATAATGATTCTTTCCATAGCTTTGCAGACCAGGCTGGTTAAGCTTATGGGGCGGTAGTTCCCAGGGTCTGTAGAGGTACCCCTTCATGGAGTGGGACCACTGTTGCTGTACGCCATTGTTCAGGTACATATCCTGTAGTAAGACTAAGGTTAAATAGCATTTTTATGTGCGGATTTAGCTCCTCTTGGAGTTCACGTAGCACGCAACCCGGGATACCGTCAGGTCCCATTGATGCTGTGTTTTTAGCTTTGCTGAGGGCGGCTCTCACCTGGACATCTGAGATGACAGGGAGATTACATTCAGCTGGGATAAGTATTTCTTCTTTTGGGGGTGAGGGAGGGGAGAAATTTGCACTGACCCTGTCAGCCAGAATGTTGGCAATATCTGTGGGTTCAGTGTATTTTTTGTTGTTGTGAACTAACTCTGAGCATATCTGAGGGTTTCCGCCCAGGTTTCTAACATAGCTGAAGAAGGCTTTGTGGTTATCTTTAGTGTCCTTAGCGATTTTTCTCTCAAAGTTGGCCTTGGATGTTTTTATGAGGGAACGTAGTTTTCTGCTAGTGTTGATCAGAGATGTCTTCCCTTTATGGGATTTTGGTGTGTCATGCAGTAGCTTCCTTCTTTTGTTATACAATTTGTTAATGGCTGAGGTCCACCAGACAGGACGCTTGCCTTTGATGGAGAGGGACTTGGATTTATTTGGGATTGCATGATCCATGCATTCTTGGAGATGTCCATAGAAAGCATTTGTGAAGGATTCAGCATTGTGGGATGTGGTATCCACTGGCGCAGTGGGCTTAAAGGATACCATCTCAGCCTTAAGAAGAGTGAAGTCTGCTTTTGAGAAGTTTTTCACTGTGGTCTTTTGTGCTGGGGGTGGAGGTGGGATTTGTATATCCAGGGTGATTAGTTTGTGGTCAGATCTCACTAGTGAGGGGTATACCTCCGGTGTGGATCATTTTGTCCCCATGTTTGTGATGATCAGGTCTAGTATATTATCTCCCCTAGTGGGAGAGGTGACTAGTTGTTCCAGTGCATTTGAATTTATGAATTCCAGGAACCTTTGGGCTAGGGTGTTAGGGCTAGAATAATGTACCCAGTCTATGTTAGGGTAGTTGAAGTCTCCCAGTATGATGGTATTTTGTGATACATTCATATCCTCCAATGTCTTCAGGAAGGCTGAGTGGGGTTCCTGAGATTGGGAGGGTGGTCTGTAACATGCTACCAGTTGTATAGCAGTTTTGCCTATGGTTAGTTGCACCTGTATGGTCTCCGATGCTTCATGTGTTGCTACTAACCTGGAGGTGTGGGTGTCCTTGATGAATATGGACACTCCCCCTCCCTTTGTGGTTCGGCCCAGGTTTTGGGGCCGAAAAGCATGATACGAGGTATAGCCTGGTAGCGCTGGGGTGCTCTCAGGAGGCTTGAACCAGGTTTCAGTTACTGCACAGACATCAATGTTCTCCATACTGAGGAGTGCATCGAGTGCCTGCATCTTGAGATTTAGACTTCTGGCGTTGAGCAGCATTACCCTTAGTTTCTTTCCATTTTTGTTTTCTAAGGAGGTGGGTTTGTCTTTTGAGCCTTGCCTAAAAAAGGCACTATGGGGGTGGCAAGAGCCTTAGCCAATATCCGGAAGCCCAGTGGTGACAGGTGCAAGCCGTCCCTTGCGAAGCAGCGTAGCTTGTCCAACGTGTCATCCCAGGCAGACAGACATTGGATCCCCTTAGAATGACACCAGTACTTGAGCCAATTATTAAAGCTGATCATCTTGTCTTTGTATTGTGGCATCATTCTTGGTGAGGGCAAGATGCTGCTCAGGGTCAGGGTCATACCAGCCTGGGCTGCATAATCAGAGAGCTCCTCTATGTCTCTTTTTATGTAGTCCAGGGAGGTACATCTCGGGTCATTCACGCCAGCATGGACAATGACGGAGTCATATTTGTACTTGCTTTGGAGTGACTTGAGTGCATGTGTTATGTTTCGGATCCTAGCTCCCAATAGGCAGCTCACAGTCACCCTCTCCTTGTTCAGCCTGGTAAGCGGGACATCAGTGTGTCTGACTATAGAGTCACCTATTACTAGTGTATCAGGCATGGTGTTTGGCCTTAAGGGCTGTGATTGATTGACACACTGATTTATTGAAGTATGTGTTGCATGTGTTTTGTTTTGAGGTGGTGGATTTTTGGATGTCTGCTTTGGGAGTCTCTGTTGTTTTGGTAAGTTTTTTATTAGAGCCTCCGAGTATGTCGTTGTGTTTTTATGTGTTTGGTTTGCAGTTGTGGTAGGTCTATGTGGGACTGGGTTAGTTGTGTGTGTGGTTACCATCTCCTCCTATCTGGTCATGCCAGCCCTGAGTTGAGAGAGTTCAGCCTCCAGTTTGGCTATATAGTTGCATCTCTCACATGTATTTGTGTTTGTTGGGAGGAGGAGAGGGTTGTCTTTGTACATGAGACAATTGTAGCATTGTCTCAAGATACCCAGATTAACCAGCTGAACTGGAGAGGATGCCAGTAATCTACCACTCGACATGCTAGAACAGTATAAGGGAGTGCTGTGCCTTTAAGGGAAGTGGATATTCACAGGGGTGGTAGGTGGATGTAGTGCTTACTTAGTATGAGAGTGCTTACTTAGTAGAGAAGTTTTAAGAACAAGTGCTAGGCTTATAATATAGCGAGTAGTCTGATTATACTAAGAGTAGAGCTTCCTTAAGGGAAAATTTGAAGAGCAGACTTGGCGGACCCAGAAGAAGTTTAACCTTGTTTAACCAGCGCTGAGCTATGCGCACAATCGCGCAAATTCGCTCAAACACGGATTTTAAACAGGGAACTTCAAAAGAGCTAGAAATGGTCCAAAACAACCAATTACTACAGCTCTTGTGTTGAGGTCACTTCCTACAGGGACAGGTAGGCTGCTCAAGGCTCCCCACTCCCACTGGTGAGCAAAGAAACTTCCATCTATCCAACTAAGGTAATGGACGACACAGGAACTACACCACAGCCCAGAATACAGCAAAACCTGTAAACTGGTCTAAACTAGTCGAGGAGAGGCGGGAAAACAAGGATTATTTTTTTTTTTTTTTGTTTTTAGATAGAAACACACAGAAAATGCAGAAACAGTAATAAATCAGTTACACAGGCTAGCACACTTTAGTGGGCAGCCTCAACAATTAAATTAAACAAACAAACAAACTTTCGATCAAATTCGACTAAAATGTAACTTTTAAGTGCAGATATTAAATAATGCAGCAAACAGCTAAAAAAAACAGTTTAAGCTTGTTTAGGGTAAGCTAGAGAAGGTATTTCAAGTAAAAAAACAGCAAAGATACTTAAATCCAGAAAGTAGTCGCTTTTCTGAGTTCTCTGTAGCTAGGACCACTCTGCAGGACCACGAGGAGCTTGTCTGAGTAGTATAGCCAGAAAAAAAACGCCCAGAGGCGGATTTTAAACAGGGAACTTCAAAAGAGCTAGAAATGGTCCAAAGCAACCAATTACTACAGCTCTTGTGTTGAGGTCACTTCCTGCAGGGACAGGTAGGCTGCTCAAGGCTCCCCACTCTCACTGGTGAGCAAAGAAACTTCCCTCTATCCAAGTAAGGTAATAGACAACACAGGAACTACACCACAGCCCAGAATACAGCAAAGCCTGTAAACTGGTCTAAACTAGTCGAGGAGAGGCGGGAAAACAAGGATTATTTTTTTTTTTTTTTTTTTTGTTTTTAGATAGAAACACAGCCACTGGGGATGCACAAGCCAGTGCATTTCTTTGTGCCGGTCCCAAGCCCGGATAAATGGGGAGGGTTGCGTCAGGAAGGGCATCCGGCGTAAAACTTCTGCCAAAAATTACTGATGCGGAGAACTTTTCATAATTGCATACCAGATCGGTCGAGGCCCGGGTTAACAACGACCGCCACCAGTACTGTTAGCCAACAGGGTGCTGGCAGAAATTGGGCTACTGTTGGCCGAAGGAGAAGAGGAGGGCGAAGGCATGCCCGAAGGCAGGAAGATATTAGGAAGGTTAGGAGTGTAGCAGTGAGGGTAGGAACTTTGAATGTTGGCAGTATGACTGGTATAGGAAGAGAGCTAGTTGATATGATGGAGAGAAGGAAGGTTGATATATTGTGTGTGCAAGAGACCAGATGGAAGGGAAGTAAGGCCAGGTGTTTAGGAAATGGGTTCAAATTGTTTTATCATGGTGTGGATGGCAGGAGAAATGGGGTAGGGGTTATACTAAAGGAACAATATGCCAAGATTTTAGACGTGAAGAGAGTGTCTGACAGAGTGATGTTTATGAAGCTCGAAATTGATGGTGTAATGATGAATGTTGTTAGTGCATATGCTCCACAAGTTGGGTGTGCGATGGATGAGAAATATAAATTTTGGAGTGAGTTGGATGAAGTTGTGGTGAGTGTACCCAAGGATGAGAGACTATTGATTGGAGCGGACTTTAATGGGCATGTTGGTGAAGTGAACAGAGGGGATGAGGAAGTGATGGGTAGGTATGGTGTTAAGGAGAGGAATGCAGAAGGTCAGATGATTGTGGATTTTGCGAAAAGGATGGACATGGCTGTGGTGAATACGTATTTTAAGAAGAGGGAGGGGCATAGGGTGACGTACAAGAGTGGAGGAAGATGCTCACAGGTGGATTATATCCTATGTAGTAGGGCCAGTCTGAAGGAGATTGGAGACTGTAAAGTGGTGGCAGGGGAAAGTGTAGTTAAGCAGCATAGAATGGTGGTATGTAGAATGACGTTGGTGATCAAGAGGAGGAGGAGTGTGAAAGCTGTGCCAAGGATTAAATGGGGGATGTTAAAAAAGGGTGATTGTGAAGTGGAGTTTAGGGAAGAGTTAAGACAGGCACTGGGAGGCAGTGGAGAGTTACCGAATAGCTGGGTAACTACAGCAGAACTAGTAAGGGTGACTGCTAGAAAGGTGCTTGGTGTGACATCTGGACAGAGGAAGGAGGACAAGGAGACCTGGTGGTGGAATGAGGAAGTACAGGAGAGTATACAGAGGAAGAGGCTGGTGAAGAAGTGGGATTGTCAAAGAGATGAAGAAAGTAGACATGAGTATAAGGAGATGAGGCGCATGGCAAAGAGAGAGGTGGCGAAAGCTAAGGATAAGGCATATGGAGAGTTGTACAAGAGATTGGACACTAAAGAGGGAGAAAAGGACATGTACCGATTAGCTAGACAGAGGGACAGAACTGGGAAAGATGTGCAGCAATTAAGGGTGATAAAGGATAGTGAGGGAAAGGTACTCACAAGAAAGGAGAGTGTGTTGAGTAGATGGAAAGAGTATTTTGAGAGGCTGATGAATTAAGAGAATGAGAGAGAGAGAAGGTTGGATGATGTGGGGATAGTGAATCAGGAAGTGAAACAGATTAGCAAGGAGGAAGTAAGGGCAGTTATGAAGAGGATGAAGAATGGAAAGGCTGTTGGCCCAGATGACATACCAATGGAAGCATGGAGGTGCTTAGAAGAAATGGCAGTGGAATTTCTAACTAGATTGTTTAATGAAATTTTGGAAAGTCAGAGGATGCCTGAGGAGTGGAGAAAAAGTGTTTTGGTACCCATCTTTAAGAATAAGGGTGATGTGCAGTGCTGCAGTAACTACAGAGGGATAAAACTGATTAGTCACAGCTTGAAGTTATGGGAAAGAGTAGTGGAAGCAAGGTTAAGAAGGGAGGTGATGATTAGTGATCAGCAGTATGGTTTCATGCCAGGAAAGAGCACTACAGATGCAATGTTTGCTCTGAAAGTGTTGTTGGAGAAATACAGAGAAGGTCAGAAGGAGTTGCATTGTGTCTTTGTAGACTTGGAGAAAGCATATGACAGGGTGCCTAGAAAAGAGTTGTGGTATTGTATGAGGAAGTCAGGAGTGGCAGAGAAGTACGTAAGAGTGGTACAAGATATGTACGAGGGTAGTGTGACAGTGGTGAGGACTGCAGTGGGAGTGACAGATCCATTTAAGGTGGAGGTGGGATTACATCAAGGATCAGCTCTGAGTCCTTTTTTATTTGCAGGGGTGATGGACAGGCTGACAGATGAGATCAGACAGGAGGCCCCGTGGACTATGATGTTTGCAGATGACATTGTGATCTGTAGTGAGAGTAGGAATCAGGTTGAGGAGACTCTGGAGAGGTGGAGATGTGCTCTAGAGAGCAGAGGAATGAAGGTCAGCAGGGCTAAGACAGAATACATGTGTGTAAATGAGAGGGAGGGTAGAGGAATGGTGAGGATGCAGGGAGTAGAGTTGGTAAAGGTGGACGAGTTTAAGTACTTGGGATCAACAGTTCAGAGTAATGGTGAATGTGGGAGAGAGGTGAAGAAGAGAGTACAGGCAGGGTGGAATGGGTGGAGAAGAGTGTCAGGAGTGATTTGTGACAGACTGGTACCAGTAAGAGTGAAAGGGAAGGTCTGCAAGAGGGTTGTGAGACCAGCTATGTTATATGGGTTGGAGACAGTGGCATTGACAAAAAGGCAGGAGTCAGAGCTGGATGTGGCAGAGTTAAAGATGTTAAGATTTGCAATAGGTGTGACTAGGATGGATAGGATTAGGAATCCGTATATTAGAGGGTCAGCTCATGTTGGACAGTTTGGAGACAAAGCAAGAGAGACGAGATTGCGTTGGTTTGGACATGTGCTGAGGAGGGATGATGGGTATATTGGGAAAAAGATGCTAAGGATGGAGCTGCCAGGTAAGAGGAATAGAGGAAAGCCTAAGATAAGGTTTATGGACGTGGTGAGAGAGGACATGCAGGCGGTTGGTGTGACAGAGCAAGATGCAGAGGATAGGAAGAAATGGAAAGAGATGATCCGCTGTGGCGACCCCTAACGGGAAAAGCCAAAAGAGAATGATGATGATGTTTTTAGATAGAAACACACAGAAAATGCAGAAACAGTAATAAATCAGTTACACAGGCTAGCGCACTTTAGTGGGCAGCCTCAACAGTTAAATTAAACAAACAAACTTTCGATTTAATCAAGTTACTACCAAGCAGTAATAAATACAATTGAATACTTTAAAGAATGCCTGGATTAGTGCTCAAGTTATACAAACAAAGCTAGATTCAGCAGGCCTGGATCTAGTCTATGCTACAGCAAACAAGGTGTACCAATTTCACTTCTCTTTTACATCATTGGATGTGTTACCCAGTGTGGCTGTCTCTGAATTGTATATCTATTATTACACATGCCACACTAATTTGTATATGGCTTGCCCAGCTTTGGTTCATTTAATGCATGAAGGTGTATCTCTTCACTCCTGTTGTTTGACAGGTCTTATTTTATGCTGTATCACTGTGTATTGTTTAACTCTAGGGGAAGTTTCTTCTATGAGTAAAACAAAAATTGAGAGGGTTTAATTATATTAGGTATAGAGTAGGGATATTTAGGCATAGCATTTCAAGACTGAGATAAGGAAATTAAAACTGAGGGTATAGTGTATAGTGGATGGCAAACTGCGAGAGAATGTGCTAAGAACAAGTAGCATGCTCATAAGATTGAGTAAAATATTTGAAACTTGCTTAATAGTAAAAAGCAGGATGGTATCCTGGTGTATTTTTAGAAACAATTGTATCCAATCCCCCCAAAAAATGTTTATAAAATTTAACTGCTATCCATGCTGAAAGTTTTTTTGTGGGCTTCCACTCCCCAACTGATCATCAGGCCTCCCCTCGAGCATCCTTTGGTCCCATTTGTTCCTTTGGGAGGCGAGATTCAGGTGCTGAGTGTGCTTTCATCCACTGTGAGGGTGTGATTTTCCTTTTTTTTTTTTTTCTTGTACATGTTCCTAGTACCTAGTCCCCCTCTCAGTGGCTTGTGTGCTATACCACTGGTACAGCCACAAGGCACATGTATGCTATCATACTGTCAAGTCCCTTGGCCAATGATTGTACTACATGCAGCATGTGCATGCCATACTCCTAGCTATGAGCAAAATGACCCCACTACAGTGCTGCACTGTCATATTATATGCCTGCAACTCTAGGCTCCACCATAGTAACTTAGAATTGCTGGATGGCTCTCTGTAGCCATAGATCCCCCTCAGACTCCTCCTGCATCCTACTGCAAAATACTCAGCACAAGGGCCTCCCTGTTATGGTAAGGCTTCGTCATGTTAACGTGGTACAATTTGTGCTCCTGCCTATCAGTTCTACCATGTAGTTAACATCACTGATTTTCCTTACCACTTTGAAGGGTCCCTCCGATGCTGCCTGCAGCTTATTGTGTCTGACAGGAATGAGCACCATCACCTGCTGTCCCACAGCATACTCACTGGCTCAAGCATTCCTGCCATACCATACCTTTTTCTGCTGTTGGGCTCCTGCCAGGTTCTCCGCGGCCAAGCCCATGAACTCCTAAGCCTTGTCCTGAGGTTTAGGGCATATGTCACAACAGGCTCCTTGTGGGATTCACACACTCACCCTTCCACTCATCACAAATCAACTCTAAGGGCCCCCTCACCCTATGCCCATACAGAAACTCAAAGGGTGAAAAACCTGTAGATCCTTGGGATAATTCTCAGTAAGCAAACAGATGGAGCAAATATTTGTCCCACTCTCTATTAAACTGGTCTGCAAATGCCTGTAGCATGGACTTTAGTGTAGAGTTTAACTGCTCCACAAGACCATTAGTCTGGAGATGGTAGGAGGTTGTCTTTAGGTGTGTTACCACACAGCACTCCCACAGACAATCCAGCAGGTCTAACATGAAATTGGCACCTCTGTCAGCCAGTATTTCTCTTCGGAAGCCTACCTTGTTGAAGATCTCTAGCAAAGCATTTGCCACCTTCTCTGCCTCAACAGAGGACAGAACCACCACCTCAGGGTATCTAGTAGCATAATCTACTACCAGTGGGATATACGTTTTCCCTGTGGAACTTGGGGTACTCAGAGGTGCCACAGTGTCCAGAGCTACCCTCTGAAATGGCTCCTCTATCACAGCAAATGCATCAAAGGAGCTTTGACCTTGTCTCCTGCCTTGCCTACTTTTTGGCAATAATCGCAGGTCCTGCAGTACCCAGTTACATCCCTTGTAGTCCCAGACCATTACAAGTTCTGCATGATACATCTCTTGGTACTTTTTGTCCATATGACCTGCATAGGGAATGTCATGGGCTAAGGCTAGAAAAGCCAGATGGTGGGCTGTGGGTACTACCATCTGCTGTATTACCTTACCTTCTAGCTCTCTCTCAGGGGTCCACTGTGTATACAGTAAACCTTTGTTCCGGTATACAGACTTCCCTTTTCCTTGAGAATCAGGCACCTCCCTAGCTACCTCCATCAAGCTTTGTAATGTAGGGTCTGAGAACTGAGCCTGTCTCAACTCTTATCTTTGTGACTTTTCCCAGCTCCCCCTCCACAGGAAGTCTGGCATCTTCTGATAGCAGTGCCTCACTGTCAGCCTGACTACTACCACTCACCTCTGTCCTTGCAGTCACTCTCTCCAAGGGAACATCAGTACCTGCCAGCAGCTATGGCTCATCTTCAGGCTTACTGCTACAGGGTAGCTCCCTCTCTGAATTAGCCACATCACCAGTCCTGGCTTCAGGGGTGTGGTCTGTCCTGTTTACAAGCCTGATTGTTACTGCATGCACACAAGGTACTGCATTATCAAAATCAACCCTATCAAGACATTTGCAGGGATATCCTCAAATAAAAATACTTCTTGCTTCCTTCCTTTTACACCCTCCCAGTCAAGGTGAACCCTGCCCAAAGGCATTTGGGATGGGATCCCTCCTAATGCTGTGACTGGAATGGACTGCCCAAGCAAATACTACTCCTTTTCAACTACTGCAGGCTTCACTGTGGTTATATCAGAGGCTGTGTCTCTTGGCAGTGGCCTGTTTTCCATCCACCAAAATAGGATACAAACTTTGGTGGTAGTTTGGTTCCCCTTTTGTCTCCAGACAACTTACCACTGGCATTCTGTTATCCCCACTTGCTGGCTCCCCCACCTTTTGTTCCCCACTTTGCCTTTGTGGACATCTATATGCTACATGGCCCTACTGGTTACATTTAAAACATTTAACCCTTGATCCTGGCCGTGTACCTGAACTAGTGGCTTCCCCTGTTACTGGCGGACTTTGTTGGGGTGGTTTGGGCTGCCCACCATGGGTTCCCTTATATCCATGTGCAGCACTGGGTGATGCCCTGCTTGCTAAGTAGAGATCCCCTTTTTTCCCCATTTCATCTGCAGAGTTGCATTCCCTGTCTAACAACCAGATTCTCATGTCCTCAGGCAAAGTGCTAAGGGCATGTTTCCTCACCAAATATTTGACAGCCCTTGAAATTGGTGACCTGACAGCCACTCACCCACCTATGAAAATAAGTGCTTAGTTCAGCAATATAATTACATACACTTTTGTCTGCCTTGTGTCTATGCTCACAGAACTTTTTTCTGTAAGCTACCGGTGTTAACTTAAAACAATCCAATACATTTTTTTTTTAAGTTTAAGCAATCAGTATTAGACAATTTAGAAACAGCAGTTACTGCTTTACCATGTAGAAAGGGGGTCAGAAACTGTACGCAGAGGGTCAATATTATACCGTTTACAAACCCTTTCAAAGATATGAATAAAACTAGCAAAATTATCACCCCCTGTAAATTGTGGCAGAAATTTACTGACCTTTGTTGCTTTTGGAGTTTGGTTATTCTCCTCCCCATTACCTTCATGACCCTTGCAAAGAGTCAGCATCTCCCTCTCATTGACGCTGCTTCTCCTTTTCTTCAGCCTCCAAACACCACAGTCTGTCTGATTCTAGTTCCAAATGTTTGACCTCCAGTTCGTCTCTCTAACTCCAGATGGATTTTTAAGTCCTCTGAGGAAAAGTTTAACTGTCCTGCTTCTAAGCGCTGTACATCCCTAATGCCAGGCTGGTGGTCTTCCTGGTTGCTGGTCTGTGCTGCAGCTGTGATTAAGGCTGCAACCATTCCCCCTTTAGTCAGGTTGGCATGTACCAGTGCTTTGGCTTGGCATATCTCAGCCAACTGGTTCCATAATCCTCTGCTCACATCTTTGCCTTCTCTTCCTGACTAACTAAGCTAACAAAAAGTAAATAAACAAAACTATTGTGGTGTGGAACTGTGAATGTCTACTTTGTGGCTGCTTGAGAGTACACCTTTTTAGTGACAACTGCTTACAGGCTACAGGCATGCAGTTAACATCCACACCACTTCTCACTAATGTGACGCTTGATGCTGCCACCACTGCCAACCAGTATGTGACGAGTGATAATCCCACTACTGCCACCAATATGTGACACCAATATGTGATGTCCCCACTCTGGGCCAGTAATCAAGGAGCCTAAATCCTCACCATTGACAATGGAGCGGGACGTTCACTTGGAATACAAATGCATACACACAGTATTTTCAAATGCAGACCTGTCTGCAACAAGCACAATTTCTCTTAAGAGCACACAGGGAACGCACTCAGTCCAGGGTCTGGATTTTTCAATATCTTTCTCCCTCAATATCCCCAATAAGACTCCCCACTGGTACAGCTATAGGGTTAGATCCTCAGATGAGTGTCCAAGCCAAGTCCTCCAGCACCCTTTCTGTAAACCCAGTGCTTTCTGTCCCTGCCCCAAGTAGCTGACACCCACACATTGATAGATGTGATTTTTCGCACACAGACACACCTGGGAAAGGCTGGCACAGATATACCTCCTGTGCCCCCTTCTGCCCAGAGTATAAGATAGTTACCACTGCCAACAGACACTCCACAATCAGCTACTCTAACATCTTTAACAAAGGGTGTCCAATTATACTGTGAGGCAGCCTCTCTGACCTCTCAACCACCCCTATTTCCACCTCCACCCAGATTCCCACCCCATCTCAGCCCACCTCTTCTGCCAGGCATCTTAAAATCTTAGGTCTCAATATCCATAGCACAGTAAATAAAGTCCCTGAACTACACTCCTGGATAACATTACACTGTCCAGATATCCTCTCCATCTCTGAAACCTGGCTAAAAACTCTCCCTCTCTGAAACCTGGCTAAAAACTCACATATCAAACAGAAATTCTCCCCTCCAGCTACAATATCTTCCGCCAAGATAGGCCTACAATAAATGTGGTGGAATAGCTCTCTTCTACTCAGATATCCTTTCTCTCCATCCCTTACAGTACTCCCCTCCCTAGTTTCCATCCTGCAGAGATCCTCATAGTTAACTGTAACCTAAACAATCATAAAAAGATTGCCATCGCTACCATCTATATACTTCCCTATAACAATATCCCTATACTTGAACTCTTTCTTGCTTGGATCTCCCAAACCATCTCCTAGGAAACCATTACCATAGAGGGATGTCAATATCGACTGGAATTCTCTCACCACCAACTCCTCCCAATGCTAGCATTAATCTATATGACGTCACCCAACTCATCACCTCCCCATCTCATATTAATTAGCTATCCAATACCAGCTACACTATAGACTGGATACTTACCTCCCATCCCAACCGTTATCTTAACCCCTCTATTCTCCCTGACACACTTAGTGATCATCACCATATCTCTATACATCTTCACCTGTCCCAACCCTCTAAAACACACATATACTGGGACTGTCGTAATCTATCCAACTTTAACCCTGATATATTTAATCAAACACTCTCATCAAGAAATTGGTCTTTTCTCCAGCACCTCTGTCTTGAAGAAGCTGTTCTCCAATTCAACAACATCTTCCTTAACAATCTTAACACCGTAGCCCCTACTAGAAAAGTTCGAGTTAAAACCAACTTTGCCCCATGGATAGGTAAAAGAGACTCTCTCCCTCATGCAGAAAAGAGAATGCATGGAAAACCTGAAACTTAAAACCCATTCCAGCCTCCAGCACTCTAGAGAACTTAGAAACACAAAAAAACAAAACAAAAAAAACAAATCACCCTTGATAAGAAAAACTTCTACCTTAACCCTCAAAAAAAGTCCCCATTCCAACCCCAAAAGATTCTGGAGTACTATTAAAAAGCTCTTGCACCCTCTCAACCCCTCCCCAAACAGTTCCTCTCTACAAACTGCCACATTTCTCAACTCCTTCTTTATAGACTCCATACAGAAACTAGTCAAACCTAACACAAATATTAATCATGACATCCCTTCCCCTCCCTCTCACCAAGCCACCTTGTCAATCAAGCCTAACCCCACAACTGTTGTCAGGTCTCTACTCTATAAACTTGAATCCTGCTCTCCTTCGGCTGATAACCTGCCTCCCTTATACCTCAGACTAGCAGCCCCCCTCCATTGCTTATCCAGTCTCCGTACTTATTAATCTGTCAGTTCAGGAATATCATGTCTGTCAGATATGGAAAAAGTCCTATATTATATCCCTGCATAAAGGTGGTAGCTCCACCAACCCCTTTAATTTCAGGCCTATCACTATCCTATTCCCCTATCTCAAAGATCCTTGAAAAGTGTATTCACAAACAGCTCATTACACATCTCATTCAAGAAAAATCTCCTCACCCCTACCCAACATGGCTTTTGCCCTCATCATAGTACTACTACTACTGCAATACAGTCCTTTATTAACTCCATCTCCACTTCTCTCAGTAACAACAAACTTGTGTCTTCCTTTTTCCTTGACCTCTCTAAGGCTTTTGACACTATTTCCTATAACCTCCTGCTGTCCAAACTTGCTTCCTTCAGCCTGTCTACCTCCACTCTTCACTGTTTTTTTTATATCTAACAAATAGAGCTCAGTCTGTCAAATGGATGTCAGCTACTTCTCCTTTCCTTCCCGTTCTTACTGGAGTACCCCAAGGCTCCATCCTGGGTCCCCTACTATTTCACATTTTTACTAATGATCTCTTTAGTCCTCCCCCCACTCTAAACTCATACAAAATGCAGATGACTCTACAATCATCTCTACGTCTGACAATCTATCCTACCTACATACCTTCACACAAGACATGCTACACTCTATCGAAAGATGGCTCACTACTAACCACTGCCTACTTAACCCCAATAAAACTAAACTTCTTCTTTTCCTTCCCAAACCCCTCCAGCACCTCAAATATTCCTTCTTGGTCTCTTCTCTAAACAACACAACTGTTTAGGTTGAGTCTCGTACTAAACTTCTCGGTATACTTATAGATGACGAACTAAAACTTGACTCCCACATCAACAACTGCATCAAAAGGACCCACCAGAAACTAGGATTGCTATACATAGGTTCATAGGTTGATACTAGGTTATCTGCCCTAGGGCATTTACAAGCCAGAGTGAGTTTGGCTTTCGCCACCCTTCTTAGATTAGTTTACCGTGCCTCTGTCTAGCAGTGACACAGAAGAGATCCCAGGGGTAAATTTACGATCTCCCATCCAAACGTCAAGATTCTTCTTGAAGAGGGTCATTGAGGGGCTCTGTCTGACATGGATTGGGATTTTATTCCAGAGTGAGGGGAGCCTCTGGGATATGAATCTGTCCCTCCAGCATGTTCTATTTATTTCTGTGCTGAGGTTTAAGTCACTGGAGCGTGTAGTTCTGATGGATTTGGATTTCTTGAGGTGGAGCATGTCCATTAGTTCTTGGTTGGACATGGCTTTATACGTCAGGCACAGATCGTCTCTGAGTAGGCGGTAAGCAACTGAGTAGAGCTGGAGTTTCTTTAGCCTAACTGCATAGGGCATCTGTTTGAGTCCCTTGATCCTCTTGGTGAGGTACTTTTGGGGTCTTTCTAGTTGTAGCAGGTGTCGGGTAAGGTACATCCCAAATGGGGCATTGTATTCAATTATGGGCCTGATGAGTGATGAGTAGAGGGGCACAATGACCTCTCTTGATCTAGATGTGAACCCCTTCGTGACAAGGTGGGCTATATAGAATGTCTTTCTAACCACTTTGGCAACGTGATTGTCAAAGGAGAGATTGCAATCTACTTGGGTCCCCAAATCCCTAATTACTTCTTCTGTACTTAATGGATTACCACCTATGTGGTAATTTGTGGGCACTTTGTTTTTCCCAGAGGGGTTGACTATGCACTTTTTGGCATTTAACTTTAGGCCATGGCTCTGGCACCAGTTATCCGTCTCTGTGGAGACCTTTTTGGAGGATGCTTGAGTTAGCCGGTGAGTCAATTATGGCCCCCAGTTTGCAGTCATCTGCAAACCTTGTCAGCCATAGTCCTCCTGTGTTAGCCTGTACCTCAGAGAAATATATACCAAACAAGGGAGGTCCCAGGACTGAGCCTTGTGGGACGCCACTTGTAACTGGTTTAGAGTCTGACATGGCACCTGCAGTTCTGACCATGTGGGTTCTATCCCTAAGCCAGTTTGCAACCCATCCTGTGACATAGGGGTTGATATTTAAGCTGGTGAGCTTATTTATGATGCCCAAGTGGGGTATTGTGTCGAAGGGTTTTGCAAGGTCAAGGTAGGCTGTGTGGACTACCTTCCCTTCGTCTATGGCCTTGTTGACTGTTTCAAAGAAATTGACCAGGTTCAAGAGGCAAGATCTGCCCTTAACAAAGTTGAATTGGGTAGGATCCAGTGTTTGGAGGTTCCCAATGTCTTTGTTTATGAGTTCCACGATGATACGCTCCATAGCTTTGCAGACCAGGCTAGTTAGGCTTATAGGGCGATAGTTTCCGGGGTCTGTTGTGGCACCACCTTTATGGAGTGAGACCACTGTTGCTGTACGCCATTCTTTGGGTACATATCCTGTTGTAAGGCTGAGACTGAACAGTCATTTTAAGTGAGGGTTCAGTTCTTCTTGGAGCTCATGGAAAACGCAGCCCTGGACACCGTCCAGTCCCATTGATGCTGTGTTTTTTGCTTTGGAGAGGGCAGCTCTCACCTGTGCATCTGTGATGTCAGGGAGGCTACACTCTGTTGGGATAGTCATTTGCTCATTTTGGGGGGGGGGGGGGGGGTTTGCACTGAACCTGTCTGCCAGGATGTTGGCAATGTCTGTGGGTTCAGTGTATTTTTTGTCATTTTGGACTAACTCAGAGCATATCTGGGAGTTTCCACCCAGGTTTCTGACATAACTAAAGAAAGCCTTGTGATTATCTTTAGCGTCTTGTGCAATTTTTCTTTCAAAGCTAGCCTTAGATGATTTTATGAGGGATCATAGTTTCTTGCTAGTACTAATCAGAGTTGCCTTCCCTTTCAGGGATTTTGCTCTATCATGTAGTAGCTTCCTCCTTCTGTTGTACAGTTTATTTATGGCTGAGGTCCACCAGACAGGTCTCCTGCCTTTGGAGGAGTGTGTTTTGGTTTTATTTGGGATAGCACGATCCATGCATTCCTGTAGGTATCCATAGAATGCGTTTGTTAAAGATTTTGCGGTTTGGGCCGTATTTTCCACTGGCCCTGGGGCTTTGAAGGATTCCACCTCGGTTTTGAGAAGTGGGAAGTTTGCTTTTGAAAAGTTTTTGACCGTGGTTTCCTTTGCTGGGGGTGGGGACAGGATATGGATGTCCATAGTGATTAATTTATGGTCAGATTTTACCAATGAGGGGTATACCTCTGGTATGGAACATAGAGTCCCCATGTTGGTGATGATCAGGTCCAATATGTTTTCCCCTCTTGTGGGAGTGGTGACCAGTTGTTCCATAGCATTTGAGTTTATAAATTCTAGGAACTGTTGGGCTAGGGTGCTGGGGCTTGAGTAGTGCTCCCAGTCTATGTTTGGGTAGTTAAAGTCACCCAGTATAATGGTGTTTGGAGAGACCTTCATATTCTCCAGTGTCTTCAGTCTTCAGGAAAGTCGAGTGGGGTTCCTGAGTTTGGGAGGGTGGTCTGTAGCAGGCTACAAACTGGAAGGCAGTTTTGCCCACTGTTAGTTGCACATGGATGGTCTCAGATGCTTCGTGCAGTGCCACTAGCCTGGAGGTATGGGTATCTTTGATGACTATGGATACTCCCCCTCCTCTTGTGGTTCGGTCCGAGTTTTGGGGCCGAAAAGCATGGTATGAGGTATAGCCTGGTAGTGCTGGGGTGCTCTCGGGAACCTTGAATCAGGTTTCTGTTACTGCACAGATATCGATATTCTCCATACTGAGGAGAGCCTCAAGTGCGTGCATCTTGAGGTTTAGACTTCTGGCGTTGAGCAGCATTACCCTTAGTTTCTTTTTCCTTGTGTTGTCTAAGGAGGTGGGTTTGTCTTTTGAGCCTTGCCTAAAAAAGGCACTATGGGGGTGGCAAGAGCCTTGGCCAGTATTCGAAAACCCAGGGGTGACAGGTGCAAGCCATCCCTAGCGAAGCAACGTGGCTTGTCAAGCATGTCATCCCAGGCTGACAGACACTGGATCCCCTTTGAGTGACACCAATACTTTAGTCAATTGTTGAAATTGATCATTTTGTCTTTATACTGTGGTATCATTCTTGTTGAGTGTAAGATGCTACTCAAGTTCAGGGTCATACCGGCCTGGGCCACATGATCAGAGAGCTCCTCTATGTCTCTTTTCATGTAATCCAGGGAGGTACGTCTCAGGTCATTCACACCAGCATGGACAATGATGGAGTCATATTTGTACTTGCTTTGGAGTGACCTGAGTGCTTGTGTTATGTGGCGGATCCTGGCACCTGACAGGCAGCTTACAGTGACTTTCTCCTTGTTCAGTCTGGTGAGAGGGACGTCAGTGTGTCTGACAATAGAGTCACCTAATACAAGTGTATTAGGTGTGTTGTTTAGCCTTAAGGGCTGTGACTGTGTGGCACACTGACTTTGTGAACTATGTGATACGTGGGTATTGTTATGGGGTAGCAGTTGCTTGGATGTCTGCTTTGGAGGTCTCTGTTGCTTGGGCAGATTTTTATTTACAGCCTCTGAGTATGTTTTTGTGTGTTTGTGTTTGGTTTGCTGTTGCGATAGGTCTATGTGAGACTGGATTTGTGGTGTGTGTGATTATCTTCTCCTCCAGACTGACCGTGCCAGTACTATGTTGAGAGAGCTCAGCCTCCAGTTTGGCTATATAGTTGCATCTCTCACATATATTTGATCTTGTTGGGAAGAGGAGAGGGTGGTCTGTGTACATAAGGCAGTTGTAACATTGCCTCAAGATTCCCATATTCACCAGCTGGACTGGAGAGTAAACCTGAAACTGACTTTTGGACATGCCAGAATAGTATAAGGAATTACTTTTTGACTTGATCAAAAAGGAACAATAGGGAGCCAAGTACTTAAAGGGAGTATAAGAGGGTGTAGTGCTTTAGTTTATTAGTGCTTACTTATAAGACACGTATCCTAGCTACTGCTGGGTTTTAGAAGGAACATAGAGTGCTTACTTTGAGATTTGGAACAGTTCTAAGGGAAAAAGTGAAGAGCAGACTTTGTGGAGCCGGGAATACTTTAAACCTGATTAAGAAAACGCGCAAAAGAAGGTTTTAAGAGAGGGGGATCAAGGAGTTTGGAATTGACCCAAAATGGCCAATAAAACTACAGTTTCTAGGCAGTAACCACTCCCACAGGGGCAGGCAGGCTGTTCAGTGTTTACCACTGCCACTGATGAACACAGAGACTTCCCTTTAGCCCAAGCAAGCAATGGCCTCCAAGAAACTTACAAACAGTTCAGAACAGCAAATCTGCAACTGAACTTTTTTTTTAAATTACAGAAAGTGGGAAAAAAGCAAGATTTTTTTTTTTTTGTTTTGTTTTTTTTTGTTTAAAGATAGCAGAGATACACAAGTAGCAACAAGTTAGAACAGTGCAATAAATGACCCCACACTTGAGCGCTAGGCCAGAGACAGATAAAATGCAAGTTTTAAGAAAAAAATGATTTTAAAATAAGTGCAACACAGGAAATGCAGTAAACAGGCTCTAGATGTGTTCTAAATACAGTTCCTAATACAGATATCAAGTTTAGCAAGCTGGAAAATGCCAAACAGTAGGCGGCAAAGTAGAAATCTTAACAAATAATCTGAAGGAAAATATTTAAAATCTCAAAAGTGGCTCCTTTCTTCTCTCAGCATTTTCTCCTCTTGGTGGGTGCTTCACCAACAGCCAACAAGTCTGAAAAGACGCCAAAACCACGAGGCAATTGGGTTTCAAGAGAGGGGGATCAAGGAGTTTGGAATTGACCCAAAATGGCCAATAAAACTACAGTTTCTAGGCAGTAACCACTCCCACAGGGGCAGGCAGGCTGTTCAGTGTTTACCACTGCCACTGATGAACACAGAGACTTCCCTTTAGCCCAAGCAAGCAATGGCCTCCAAGAAACTTACAAACAGTTCAGAACAGCAAATCCGTAACTGAACCTTTTTTTAAATTTCAGAAGGAGGGAAAAAAGCAAGATTTTTTTTTTTTTTTTTTTTTTGTTAAAAGATAGCAGAGATACACAAGTAGCAACAAGTTAGAACAGTGCAATAAATGACCCCACACTTGAGTGCTAGGCCAGAGGCAGGTAAAATGCAAGTTTTAAGAAAAAAATGATTTAAAAATAAGTGCAACACAGGAAATGCAGTAAACAGGCTCAAGATGTGTTCTTAATACAGTTCATAATACAGATATCAAGTTTAGCAAGTTGGAAAACACCAAAAAGTAGGCGGCAATGCAGAAATCTTAACAAATAATCTGAAGAAAAATACTTAAAATCTCAAAAGTGGCTCCTTTCTTCTCTCAGCGTTTTCTCCTCTTGGTGGGTGCTTCACCAACAGCCAACAAGTCTGAAAAGACAGAAATAAAAAATTCCTTATACAAGAACCCAAAGTATCTCTTGCTCAAGTTTACCTTCTACCTACTTTACTATATGCCGCCCCCATCTTTATTAACCTCTCAAAAAAATCAAACTTGAACTTACATATAATAAAATTGCTAGGTTTGCCACAAATTTCCCCTATCGCTCTCACCACTGCCTCTCCTTAAAAGCACTACACTGGCTAAAATTCCATAATCGACTCCTTCTACCTCAACTCCACCTAACACATACCATCTTATATCAACTCCAGCCTGTCCTTCACTGGCAACTCTCATCTCCTCCCCTTGTTTCCCTAACTGGGAGCTTCGTTGCTCTGACCAACACCTTCTCCAAGTTTCCAAACTTAATAAATCCATAGGAAGAAAAATCTTTGTAGTCACGCAGTCTCTACCTTTTGGAACAAGCTCCCCCTCTATATCAGATCTTACCAAAACTCTCCTAATTTCAAACTGGCCCTAAAGGAATACCTACTCAACTCCTGGACCTACCCCTGTAAAGACCCTACTCAAAGTAATTCCTCCCCCGCTTTCTTCTCCCTCCAAGCCGCTGTCTCCATTCCCTGCATTCTTAGACTCTCCTGTTTATATGTTTTCTCCATTCCCTGCATTCTTAGACTCTCCTGTTTATGTGTTTTTACTTCTATTTCAGTAACAATGCACCTTATTCTTAACCCTGTTTACTGCATCTGACAAGTCTCACCTATATATTTATTCCACTTATCTTGTCCCCTCCCCACTACTCTGACTAGACTCCACGCTGTATGTAAGACTTGTCTATATACTAGTCCTTCCTTTCCTCTTCTCCTATATGTTACCATACAACTATTACAATACATGTAGTTTAAGATTAGTAATGTGTCCTTTTTAAGAATGTATAAGATGAATAATATTCTCCTTGTATGTTTTGCTTATATCTGTACTTCCCCTTTCTAACTAATTGTACTCTTTGTATCTGGAGCTTTTCTCCTCTGGTCTCTGCTGAAAAAGGGCACCTGCCTAGCCAGACTAAACCGGTTAACAAATGGCAAATAAATTAGTAAATACAATAAATAATTAATACTAAATACAAATGGTAATAGTTGACCAAGACAGCTAGGCTTTCAGGAATGTTCCACACAGTGTCACCAAATAAATATTAGCACTCTCAAAGGTTCAGTACTTTCTAAAAAGGACCACAATAAAAGTTTTAAATATGTTTAATAATAAAAAATAAAATAGCATGAAAATATTGAATATATATTTAACAGTAAACCACAGAGTTGACATCACAAGAAATATTGAAAACACCATTGATGGACAGACTCAGACAAATAAAGAAAAGCAATATCTAAAGTAAGCTTTACTATATTCCTGACCAAGTCTAGGTGAATTATTATTCCCTAATAACTTTACTTGATAGGGCAAGGCACATTGGAATACGTGAGCAGTCTTTCTAGTCAGGTTCACCAAAACAGAATACTCCCTCCTCAGAGATATTGTCATGTAAAATATAATATTCAAGATGGCTTGCAGAATGACCTCATCTGGTCACCTGACTCTAGTTTCTCACTGTAACCCCCTTTGAAGCTGAGACAGGAATTTAGCAGACTGTTGCAATAGTTATCTTAAATGTCTGTGGCAGTATCTGGGGCTTTCCCCTCTTATTACTGAGCTAATGAACTAATGATTCTTCCAGACCCCCACCATCTTTGGTCCTATTCAGTACTGTGGGTGACATTTTAATGGTTTAACAGCTCATTACATTTCCTTATTTTTCTTAAAGTAAGCTAGCTGGTTAACCATTGCTATCCCAATGTTCTTTATTAAAACATATACATGTAATTGTTACAATAAGACATGTACATTTCTTTTCATTCCAGCAGGGTGCACTGTTGACACATTTTAACACAAGCAAGCCTCACAAACACATTTTCAGCACAAGCATCTGTAGAAATCAGATGTTCATCGTGTTACCCTGCTGCAGTCATCACACTTGGGTTATCCTGCCATCAGGTGGTCCTGCAGTCGGCCCGAATTCCAAAGTCTTGGTCCAGCGTCGGTTGCTGTCGCTTCTTCCCTGACGTCAGTGCGCCAGGGGTATATAAGAGGCATCCGACGCCATTTTCTGCAGTCTTTCTTGCCGTGCGGTGCCCAAAGCAGAAGCAGTTTGCAAGTGCCGGTCGGCCGACACCTGAGATTTTCAAATCGAGTTTCAGTCCGAAGTCTTCAAAGCTAAGTACCCCATTGGGGAAACTTTTCTTACCTCAGTCCGATGTCAGAAAAAGTTAATAATTGCATTGGGAAGCAAATACCTCATAAGGACTTTCATTCTTATTGTATACCTTGCCTAGGCCCAGACCACGACGTCACTGGTTGTCGGTTTTGTGCTAGGTTCAACAAGCGAACTATAAAGTGACGCTTTGATTTCGCACGACACTACTTCGGTAGGAAATTTAATTACACTATGCCATCGGAGCAACCAACTACCGGCGTGCATAAAAAACACAAAGATAAAGACAGGCAGCCTAGATCCAAGCCAGACTCTGAGGCCTCGGCTGGGCCGGTCGCCGGTTCTCCAGTTTTCAGTGAGGCGCCTACGCAGCCACTGACTACCACAGAATTGGAATCCCAGACCACTTCGGATTCTCTAGCAGAGAGCTCTAGGCCGACGCAGCCTTTTTCTTTAGGCCCTACCGACAACATTGCAGAAGGAGAAGCCGGTGCTGTGGAAACGCCTTCAGTTTCAGAAGGTGTCTTCAGACCGACTACTCTCACCATAAAATCTTATGCTAAGCTTAAGACTCCTCTAAAACCAAAAAAGACTGCACTTCAGTCTCCAGTTCAAGGCCCCATGCCTAAGAAACAGATGCTTAAAATGGCTGAAGATTTGATTTCTTTGATCAGGGCCCCCCCCCCCCCGACAAAAGGCCTAGACAAGAGGAGGATTATGCCTCCTCTGATCAAGTGTCTATTTCCTCAGGCTCCTCGGAGGAACAGGATTTCTCCTTTCCCCCTTATGAAGATTTTGATGCTGAAGATTCCATTCCCTCAGCTTCTCCCCCTGAAGATTATTCCTTTGGGGAAACCTTACATACCATGAGGGAACATTTCCACTGGAAAGGTCAGGGCTACTCCGACTCAAAGAAAAGGCTCCGAGAGTTTCTTTTACTCCCCCAGCACAGACCTCTTGCTATCCCCCCAGTTTTAGACATTGTGGATGATGTTTACTTAGAATCTAGTCTAAATCCAGATTCTCTGCCTCCAGCTCCAGCCAAGCCAGATAGATACTATAGAGTGCCTGACTCACACAAATTCCTTTGCAAAAGCCCTGTTGCTGATCCAGAGACAATTTCCCAGGGTCCCAGAGGGGCTAAGGCTTCTATGGCTAAAAATCCTGTACCCTCTGAAAGGGACTCCAGAGCACTAGATAGGTGGGGGAAGAAGGTTTACACCTCAGCTACTCTAGCTATGAGAGCACTAAATTGTCAATTTCACATGCTTAAATACCAACAATTCCTAATGTCTCAAATAAAACAAAAGATGAGCATGCACCCTCAACAGTCTGAAATCAAGGAAATGCAGGATATGTTGCATGCAGCTGAACAGGTGGGCAAACATACTTTACAATGTAGATTTGATTCCTTGGAAGCTTCCTGTAGAGCAGCTGTTACTGGGTCTGTTATACGTACGCATGCTTGTTTATTTTCATAAAGACAAACGTTTTCGTTACTGGATATAAAACTAAGTAAGGACATTGATGGTTGCTCGTACCATTCGACAATATTCAGGAAAACTACATACTGTAATTTATTGTTGCACTTTACAAGTGCACATCCATTCAAACAAAAACGATCCATAGTTAAAGGTCAGTTTATTAGAGCTGCAAGAATGTGTTCCCTAGACACAGCATTTTATGCAGAATGCTTTTTACTAAAGGAGATGTTTATTAACCGAAGTTATTCTTTAACGCATATTGACGCTTTATTTCAAGAAGTTGAATTAAAACGCAAACAAGTAATATATACTCCATTATTAAGTAAAGATGAACGTTGCGCCCACGTTGAGGTTGCCAATACAGTAGTTAACAATAAGGACGTAAGCATCTTGGAAGACCAAGCTCAAATGGGTATAGAATTGTTCAGAAGTTACAATACTAGTTTTATTACTACTTTCAACACAGACTCTGACCGAATCAGACTTATTTTATTTAAAAATTGGCACCTTATAAAGGGCAATCAACAACTAGTATAAAAACTAGGTCTTGACCCCATTATTGTTTACAAGAAAGGGAATAACCTCAAAATGTTACTGGAAAGCAAAAAAGATTATTCCACGTTCACAAGATGTAAGGGTGCATTCTCTTGTGGCACATGTAAGTGGTGCGGTTATTTGAAACCTGCAAACTCTTTTACTATTAGGGATAAAAAATACTCTATAAATTACAAACTTAATTGTGAGTCAAGATCTATTGTTTATTTAGCCACTTGTGATTGTTGCCCAGCATTCTGCATAGGAAAAACTGATCGAAAACTACGTGAAAGAGTATATGAACATATCTATGCTATAAGAAAAAATAAGAGTGAAAACGCCTTGGCAAAGCATATTGGTTTAAACCCTGGCCACAGTTTTCACTTTTTAGCTATAGATCATGTCCCCTTTGATATTAGAGGGGGCCCTTTTCCTTTATTATTAGAGGTACGTGAATTAGAGTGGCAACACACTTTGGATGCTTTTAGTACACCTGGTTTGAATGAAAACTGTAATATAACCTGTGTACTAAAATTGAAAAGTCTTCTGAGATAATATACATGTACTTTATATTTACACTCTATAAGCAATTAAGTACATTATAAAGGTGGAGTCTATGGGAACTTTCAAATGACCTTTAACTATGGGTATATATAAATAACAACAGACATTGATTGTCCTTATAATTATGTTTAAAACTTTTTCTTACAACAAAATACTTAAATTAATGAACATGTATTCTTCTGGGATAGTATAACGTACACTATATTAAAACGTGTAGCTTTTACAATTATTTATTATAGTCTTCCTTTTTTGTCCAACCTAAGAGATGTGACATTGTTTTAAATAACAACACATGACATGACTAACACTAGAAGGCACACAATGTGGTAAACTAGTGTATATAAAATCAAACTTTTCCGTGAGCCTTTGGGTACACACATAGACACTTTGCTGTAACTTATGAACAGTAAATGGTGAATAGCAGTTTTCATTCATAACAGCATTTTAAAATACTTCTATTGTTTTTAACATACTTTTTAACTAACTATTAAAATATATATTTGTAGTAATTAATTTACGTTTTATAATTTTGTATATTAAATTAAATGTAGTAATGTTTTTACATAAACTATAGTGACGTTTGTTTTACGTATTGACGTGATTGCAAGTTTAAATTTTGGCGCTTTTTCAGCGTCAGTTTCTCTGAAGAAGTTACTGTCTTTTCGGTAACAAAAACGTTTGTCTTTATGTAAATAAACTTACGTTCAGGATACTAATTTGGGACTACTGTGACTACTTTGTGGATTACCTTACCATTTGTTTTCGTGGCCCCAGTTTTTTGGCGTTGTTTCACTATACGTGGGCATGCTTGGCTAAAGGAACAAACTCTGCCTGATCATGTTAAAGCAAAGTTACTAGATGCACCCTTACAGCAGGATGTCTTATTTGGGGCTAAAGCAGAAGAGGTTTTGAAGAAAATGGAGGATGAGGCAAAATCTATGCAGACGGTCAAAGATTTCTTACAGGTACAACCCCCACGCTTCAGCAGAAATTGGCCAACAAAAAATTGGTTCTTTCCAGCTTCTGACAGACCGCAGAGGGGTAAATACAGGTGCCCAAGGGGCAGAGGACAAGCACAAATCCCTTACAAACCTCACCAATGGGGCACTGCAACACAGAAGGGAGGAGAAGACAGGTCCCAAACTACTAGAAGGCAAACACAATGACTTAACCCTCAAACTGCCAAGCAAAACTCTCTTGGCAGCTCCATTGGGAGGAAAACTAGCACTTTTTGCAGACAACTGGCGTATCGTCACAAAAGACAAATGGGTCCTAGACATTATCTCACAAGGATACAGATTCCATTTCCACACCTTGCCAAGGATAAAAGGAATGCCAGACCTGCCACAAAATCAATGGGCAGAGGCACAAAAACAAATTACAGCTCTCATGGACATGACAGCCATTCAGCTGGTACCTGCACAGGAGCAAGGCCAAGGATTTTACTCAAGGCTCTTTCTAATCCCCAGAAAGGACAATGCTTGGACATCCATACTGGACCTTTCAATTCTAAATACCTTCTTGCAAGTACCCAAATTCAAGATGCTATCACTACAGCAGCTTCTTCCCATGTTGGTCAAGAAAGCTTGGCTAGTAACGTTGGACCTCAAGGAGGCATACATGCATGTCCCTATCAGACAAAATTGCAGAAGATACCTCCGTTTTATTGCAGGTTCAACCCATTGCCAATTCTCTGCACTGCCCTTTGGCTTATCTACTGCGCCCAGGGTCTTCACAACATGCCTGGCACCAGTAATTGCATACTGCAGACAAAGAGGAATTCAAATATATCCATACCTGGACGACTGCCTCATCCAAGCAGAAAGCAAGGACATTCTCTTACAACATCTGGCATTTGTAAAACATCTTTTAAGTTGCCTAGGGTACACAGTAAACGAAAAGAAATCAAAACTAGTGCCCTCACAAAATATGACATTCCTGAGTGCCAGCTTGAATACAACGGCCCAGATGGCTTATCTGACGCCAGACAAACAACTACAACTGACTCAATACTTCAAAACAATGGCAACAAAGACCCAACTCCCTGCAAGAAAAATTCTGCAGGCCTTGGGCTTCATGCCATCTTGCATACTACTAATACCATTTGCAAAACTGCATATGAGGAAATTACAATGGTACCTAAAAAGCATATGGACTCAACACAGCCACAGCTTGGAAACAATGATACCTCTCATTCCCTGCCTTCAACAGGAGTTTCTATGGTGGTCACAGGCATGTCACCTCAACAAGGGTCAGCCTTTCACCTTACCCCCAGCCAGGCAAATTATGACAACAGATGCATCGGACTATGCCTAGGGGGCACACATGGCAGGACGATGCGTTCAAGGCATATGGATTGCAGATCAAAGAAATCTGCACATCAATCAAAAAGAAATGCTCGCTGTACAGAATTCCCTGACAGCCTTCAAGGACCTCTTACATCCAGGACAGCTTATAATAAGGACAGACACCACAGTAATGTGGTATATAAACAAACAAGGGGGCACACACTCCTACCCTCTATGCAGGCAAGCAATGACCTTGTGGAACACAGCACTGGCGTACCAAGTTCAATTACAAGCTCAATTCCTGCCAGGAAAAAAGAACACATTGGCAGACGACCTAAGCAGAAACATCAAGGATCCCCACGAGTGGAAACTGGATCCACAAGTATTTGCAATGATAACTCAAAAAAGGGGGCTCCCAGACATAGACCTGTTTGCCAGCCCCCAAAACTATCAGCTACCAAAATTTTGCACAAGGACATTTCACCATCAAGCTTGGAAAGTGGACGCACTCTCATTCAGTTGGAAAATGCTGACAGTATATGCCTTCCCTCCATTGCCCCTTCTCACAAAGGTGCTGCTGAAAGTCAGGATGGACAGACCCCGAATGATACTCATTACCCCAGACTGGCCACGTCAGCACTGGTACCCACTATTAAGGAATATGGCTCAGGGCCCACCATGGATTTTACCACAAATTACTCATCTGCTCACACAGCAAGACAGTCACATTCTACACAGCCAGCTCAAAACCTTAAATTTGGCTGCATGGCATATCCCCTAAGCAACCAGCCAGCTCCTCTTTCACAAGCTGTTATGGATGTAATTCTGGAGGCCAGGAGGCCCAGCAGCAGGAAAGCCTACTCAGACAAATGGAAAAGGTTTTGCGCCTGGAACCAAGCTAAAGGCCAAAATACCCTTCAGCCGGACATACCTCAGATTCTACAATATCTAACCGAAATGTTACACAAAGGGCTTTCTTTTTCATCTATTAAGATCCACACCTCAGCTATTTCAGCTCACTACAACACGGATCCTCCCTTATTTTCACATCCACTTCTAAGGCAGTTTCTCATAGGGGCCAAAAACATTAGGCCTCCCAGGAGAGCACCAACACCAACTTGGGACCTCAATTTTGTTCTGGAAAAACTTACATTGCCTCCTTTTGAGCCAGCTTTCTCAGCTGACTTAAAGTTTATATCATGGAAGACTGTCCTGCTGCTAGCGATTACTTCAGCCAGAAGAGTCTCAGAGCTTCAGGCACTTATGGCAGTAGAGCCTTTCCTCATTTTTCATCAAGACAGAGTTTCTCTACGAACTAACCTCTCTTTTATGCCTAAGGTGGTATCCAGTGTGGCTCTAAATCAAACCATCTGTTTACCCACTTTCTTTCCAAATCCACAGAACAAAGGAGAAAGACTTCTGCATTCCTTGGACATTCACAGGCAGCTACGCTACTATTTGGATAAAACTACGGTCTTCAGAAAATCTGACCAGCTTTTTGTATCCTATGCTACAGCATCACAAGGAAAGGCTATCTCTAAACAGACCATTTCCAAATGGATAGGACATTGCATATGTTTTTGCTACACCCACCATGGAAAACCAGTTCCTACTAGCATAAGGCCCCACTCTACCAGGGCAGCAGCTACATCTACAGCCTTCCTAAGGGGGGTGCCAACCAAGGATATTCTGGAAGCTGCAACTTGGAGTTCAGTACACACCTTCACCAAACACTATCACTTACCACTTTACTCTAAGACTAGAGCTGGCTTCGCCACTGCAGTTTTGCAGGGCCTCTTAGCCTCCTCTAATCCTGTTTGACTCCACCTCTCTTCCTTAGCTTTGGGATTCAACCCAAGTGTGATGACTGCAGCAGGGTAACACGATGAACATACTACAGTTTTGTACCTACCATAAATGTAGATGTTCGAGTGTACACCCCGCTGCAGTCCAGGTTACCCTCCCTCCATCCCCTCTGAACTAACTAAAACCTTTCCATACCTTAGAGTCTGATACAACCTTTGTGGTGTATTTGCTTATAGCTGGAGGGATGTTTTGTTTGTGCTACACTTTTATTATTGGTACTATCTACTGTCCACCTTTTAGGGGGGCACCTGACATCTGGGGCCAGAAAAACTGAAGAAAATGGCTTTGGATGCCACTTATATACCCCTGGCGCACTGACGTCAGGGAAGAAGCGACAGCAACCGACGCCGGGCCAAGACTTTGGAATTCGAGTCAACTGCGGGACCGCCTGACGGCAGGATAACCCAAGTGTGATGACTGCAGCAGGGTATACACTCGAACATCTACATTTATGGTAGGTGCAAAACTGTACTTTTGATATACAAATGACATATAATTATTTACAAAATTCCAGCTAGCTGTGGTGGCACAAGTCATACATTTACTGCCGTACTTCTAGCGTGGCTGGCAGTACCGCCTATCGCCACATACACACACACACATTTTATATAGATATATATGTGTATATATATATATATATATATATATATATATATATATATATATATATATATATATATAATATGTGTATGTATATAAAATATATATTCTATATAACAGACATAATTATAGGTGGCCGCAGTGGTGCAGCGGGTAGTGTTGTCACCTCCCAGCAAGAGGTTCTCCGGCTCGATTCTCTGCCAGGGTGCCTTCTTTGCAGAGACTGCATGTCCTCCCTGTGGTCATGTGGGTTTCCCCCGGGTGCTCCGATTTCCTCCCAGATATCAAAGACATGCAGTAGTTGGATTGGGCACTCTAAATTGGGCATAGTTGAGAAAGTTTGTGCAAGTGAGTGATATGAATGAACTACCGCTGCAGGGCTGGTCTCCCAGTGGTGTAAACCTTGGCTCAAGATGATTGTCATTGCAACATTCAAATGCAGAGGGTTTGTACAATGAGATATGTGGCATATACCATTATCATCATAGGATCATGGGAAGTTACTAGGCTGTTGGCCCTGAGGCCCTTACAAGCCTAGCCAAGAATTAAGTCAGCACCCTATGCCACTGTCCAGCAGGGACACAGTAGGAATCACAGAGGTGTATTTTCTGTTCCCCATCCAATTGTCCAGGTTGCGCTTAAAAAGGTTTAATGAGATACTCTGCTTTATGTGGAGAGGGAGTCTATTCCACAAAAGGGGAGAATCTGGGACACAAGTCTGTCCCGCCAACCAGTCCTATTGATGTCATAGACCAGGTTGAGGTTGCACGTGCAGGTTACTCGAGTGGAGCTAGACTTCCGGATATGCAGCAAGTCCCATCAGGGCAGGGTCTGAGATTGCTTTGTATGCCAGACAGAGGTCACCTCTGAGGAGTCTGTAGGAGACTGAGTAGAGGGGCAGAGCTTTTAGCCTGTCTGTGTAGGGTAGATGTTTGAGGCCCTGGATTCTCTGGGTGAGGAACCTCTGTGGTCTCTCCAGCTGCTGCATGTGCTTTGTGAGGTGCATGCCAAAAGGGGCATTGTACTCAATAATCTGTCTTATAAGGGAAGAATACAGGGATGTTATGACCACCTTTTTCCTGGATGAGATACCCTTACTAATGAGGAGGGCCATGTAGAAAGCTTTCCGTACAATGGAGGCAATATGGTGGTCAAAGGTCAGTGTGCTATCAACCTGGGAACCCAAGTCCGTCATGACTAATTGTGTGCTTAGTACTTTATTATCAATGTGATAATTTATGGGGACATCACTCTCTCCAAAAGGGATAATGATGCATTTTTTGGAATTCAGTTTGAGGCCATGTTTCTGGCACCAGTCATTTGCTTGGGTGAGACCCTCTTGGAGGATGTCCATATCACTAGGGGAATTGATGACAGTACCCAGCTTGCAGTCATCTGCAAACTTGGTCAGCCGTAGCCCACTAGATATGGCCTGCACCTCTGAAAAGTATATCCCAAACAGCAGAGGCCCCAAGACTGATCCCTGGGGTACACCACTTGTTATGGGTCTGCTACTTGAGGTGGCTTCCCCTATTTTGACTAGGTGGGTTCTGTCATTGAGCCAGTTTGCTACCCATCTGGTAACATATGGATTGATGCCCAGTTGAGAGAGTTTATCTATTATACCTGAGTGGGGAATTGTATTGAAGGCTTTGGCCAGGTCAAGGTAGGCGGTGTGCACCATCTTCTCCTCGTCGATGGCCTTGGTGACTGTGTCAAAGAAGTCAACCAAATTTAACAGGAACGACCTCCCCTTGACAAAACCAAACTGTGTGGGATCAAATGTCTGGAAGTTGCTGATGTCCATGTTAATCCACTCCATGGCCTTGTAGATCAGGCTAGTTAGGCTGATAGGTCTATAATTTCCTGGATCGGTGGACACTCCACCTTTGTGCAAAGGGATGACAGTAGCTGTACTCCACTTGGCTGTGATAAAGCCAGTACTTAGGCTTTGGTTGAGTAAGGTGCCTAATGGTGCTACCAGTTCCTGTCTGAGTTCATGTAGGATGCAGCCTGGGATGTTATTGGGTCCCATGGAGGCTGTATTTTTCCTTTGAAAGGGCAGTGATGATTTGCTCTCCAGAGATAAGGGGAAGGGGGTAGGTACTGGGGATATCCTGTTTTACTGATGGGGGGACAGAGGAGTGAAGTTTTTACTGAACCTGTCTGCCAGCAAGTTGGCTGTATTTACAGCATTTGTGTATGTGATGTCTTTGACTACCAGTTCTGAGCAGATCTGGGTGCTTCCCTTGAGATTGCGGACATATGTGAAGAAGGCTTTATGAGTGTCTTTAGTAGATGTGGCTAGTTTGGACTCTGAGTTTGCTTTGGAGAATTTCACTAGTGCTCTTATTTGCTTGTTCAGTCTAAGGAGAGATTGATTCCAGTTAGACACCTGCTCCTTCTTCGTCCTGGACAGCAATGTTTTCATTTTATTAAAGAGTTTATATATTGTAGATGTCCACAAGACAGGTTTACTCTTCTTTGAGGAGGATTATTTCATCCTGTCTAGTATTCCTGATTCCATGCTGCTATATAAATCCTCATGTAGTACTTTGGTGTAGGTTTGGACATAGGTGAAAGTTCCTATGAAGGGGGCTATGAAGCTGTTTAACCTTCCCTCGGGAGGTTGTAACTTTGGAGAAGTTTTTTTTTGTTTGACCCAAGCCGGGGGGGGGGGGGTCTGGGGAGATGGTGACTTCGAAAGTGACTGCTTTGTGGTCGGATCTTACCAGGGATGATGACACTGTAGGGATGCTGCAGTGTTTACTCATGTTGCTTAATTCCAAGTTGAAGATATTTTCACCTCTTGTGGGGCTGTCAGCCAAAAGGTCCAAGGCATTTGCATTGACGAAATCAAGGAATCTCTGGACATTTGTGTTTTGGCATGAGTATTTCTTCCAGTCTATGGTTGGAAAGTTAAAGTCACTCAGGATCAGGGTAAAGAGTTGACTCTTGATTGATTCAAAGAGGTCCAGATAGATGGAGTGGGCATCTTGAGTCAGAGTTGGAGGCCTATAGCTAGCTATGATTTGAATAGAGGTCTTATCAATTGTTAACTGCAGCTGGAGTGTTTCCTGTGCATCATACTGTTTGACCAGCCTAGAGGAGTGTATGTCTTTTATATATATATTGCAATTCCACCTCCTTTTGTTTTGCTGCCCATGATTTGGGGTCTGAGTGAATGATAGGATGAGTAACCTGGTATGGCTGGGGTGCTCTCTGCAGCTTTGAACCAGGTTTCTGTGACAACACAAATGTCACCTTCTTCCAGGGTTAAGAATGCTTGCAATGAGTGCATTTTCATGTTCAGACTCCTATTGTCTAGCAGCATGACCTTTAATTTACTATGTTTTGATGAATTGTTCAAGTTTTGACCTCATGGCATTGCCTAAAAAAGGCACTGTGGGAGAGGAATGAGCTTTTGCCAGGAGCCTGAAACCCAAGGGAAACAGATGCAGGCCATCTCTGCCAAAGCATCGTGGTTTGTCAATCATGTCATCCTAGGCTGTCATGTACTGGATCCCCTTGGAATGACACCAGAAACTAAGCCAATTGTTATTCAGACATTTTCTGTTTGTATTGAGGCATCATTCTGGGTGACAGTAGAATGCTGTTTAAGGCTAGGAACATACCTGCCTGCTAAACACACTCAGCAAACTTGGTTAAGTCTCCTGATATAGTCCAGAGAGATATGTCTCAAGTCATTCACTCCAACATGGACTATGACAGAGTCATAACAGTACCTGTTGAGACACTTGAGCACATTGATGATATGGTGGATTTTGGCACCTGACAAACAACTAACTGTGACTTTCTTCTTATCCAGCCTGGTGAAGGGCACATATGTGTGTCTCACAATAGAGTCTCCTATGACTAATATGTTGGGTTTATGTTTAGGCCTTAGTGGCTGTGAGACACAGGTGTGTGGACTGTGTGGTGTGGTTGGCAGTGGAGTTTGCATGGGTTTATGCCTCAGAGGTCTATTTTGTTTGGGTATGCTTTTATTGAGGACCTCCGCATATGTGGGCAGTGTTGGAGGTGTAGTGTTCGTGTTGCTAACCTTCTCAGTGCCAGATATATTGGTTTGTGGGGGAGAGAGAAATTGGTTGCCCTACTGGTTAAGGTGTTTAGATCACAGACAAGAGGTACAGGGTTTGATTTGACATATCATTGCTAGAATCTCCTTGTGTTCTGACTGAGAGTGCTTCTCAAACAATCTGGAAATATAGAGCTGATAAATATATTTTTTGGCACTTTAACTGATCAGAGTTCTGCACTGTCTTTATTTTTGCTTGACTGAATTAGTTATATATTTGCTGGCATTGTTTTCTGATCTGTGGTGAAGCCTCCCCCTATTGCTGTTGTATTCTTAAAGTTGGTGGCTTTTGCAGTTGCCTGCCCCTACTATAAATTTGATCTGAGTTGTAGATAGTTGTCCGTGTACATGAGGCAGTTGGTACACTGTCTCAGGATGCCCATATCAACCAGACTGGCAGGAGAAAATGTAGGAAGTTGTCCATTTGTACGAGCAAACAAGATGCATATCGGGCTAGCTAGTACATACTATAAAACAAGATTACAAGCAGAAATGTATTTACATTGTAGGAAATATACAAAATTATGGAACTATCACTTATTTACATATATTCAGATGTACTGATCATTTATGTGTATGAAAAAAAGAGAAAACAATGAAATGCAGTCAACTAGGTAAGATAGTAAACCATAATGTTGTTTAGTTCATCAGGGTGTGACCTAAACCTAATTTTTAATGTTTTGAGGTCATTGATGTTTTTATTATGCCTCTTGGTTTATTTCAGTAGGCAGGAGCTATCTTTGTAAAGGCTTTTTCATTGATTACTGATCTGAAAGTGGGTCATAGCAGATGTAATTGTTCTATGCTTCTGAGAGCATATCCTTGCTGTCAGTTGAAAAGTATTGCCTTTAAGGGTGGGCAATAGCTATGATTAAAAGAGCACTCCATCCAAATATCAAGATGTTCTTCGTGTTTCACTGTTGCAGTCAGTACATTTGGGTAATCTTCTTGCAGGTTGCCCTCAGTCGGCCTGATTAACAAAGTCTTGGGTCCTGTGTTGGTTGCTGTCCCTACTTCCATGATGTCAGGTCGTCAGGGGTATAAAACATGCAGCCGATGCCATTACATCAGTCTTTCTTGCCGTGCGATGCCCGAAGCCGAAGCAGTTTGCAAGTGCCGGTCGGCCGACTCCTGAAATTTTCATTTTCAAGTTTCAGAACTGAAGTCTTCAACTTAAAGCTAAGTACCCCCCCCCCCCCCCCCCAATTGGGGAAACTTTTTCTTGCTCCTTTCTGATGTCTGTAAAAGTTCACAATAACAAGAACACTTGAAACATGAAGTTTGGAATCTTAAATTAAAAGAGCGGGAACTTATTTGACAACTGCAGACTGATGCACACATGTATCCTGGTCTAAATGAAAAAAATGTTCAATTAAATGTTTATTAAAACTAAAGTCATTAGCCAGGTAAGAGCTTCATAAGTCAGAATACATAAGGTGTGTTTTTTTGAGTTTTAATTTCTAATATCAAGAAGTGCTACAAATGTAATTCTAATAATTTTTTGTGAATTTTTAAAATTTCATGTTTTAAGTGTTCTTTTTATTGTGGAGATGGTAATTATTGTGTAAATGATATATGCACAATCCTTTTTTTGTTGAACAGTGTACTTTACGTTTAGTAGGACACATGGTTTTATTTTCCAGGAGTACCTTTAAATATTAACAAGTTACTCAGTAGTGAATTTGTTTTAATTGAATAATGAATCCTTAATGGGCTGATTGAAGAATTTGTGATACTTTTTAAACAGGGAAATGTGGGTAAAAAATATGTCTGAAGAAGTATAAGCACTTGCTATACGAAAGCGCTAACAATAAATTGGAGTGTGGTCATGTCATTTTGCCCATTTTGTTGTTTTTTCATAGTTTGCAGTTGGTTTGTGTTGCTTTTTACAGAAAAAAAAACATTTTAATAATTATGTTTGCCTTTCTTTCCTGCATCTGTCACATCACAACAGCTACTAAGCATGGCACAGTAATTAAGTTAGGTCACTTATCCCAACAACAGAGCCATTAAGAAAACAATTACATTTAAATATGCCTTATCAGTTACAGATTGCCAGCATCATACCTCAGATAAATAGTGTAACCTACAGTCTGAACAAAGGCAGGCCTTTCAAGCTTAGTTTTCAGATGCAAATACGTTCATAGGTGTTTACTAGGTTAACGACCACAAGGGCCTTTTTAAGGCTGGACATGCATCCCAAATCTCTGACAAGTTCTGATATCCTTTATAAGTGTAAACAGGAGTTTGGGAGGAGAAACATTTACAAGCAGGGACCTGGGAGATTAACCATTTACAGGTTGCCTGTGTCCATTAGAGACATAGGTGCCTAACCAGGAATGAATTTCCTGATGTTCATCGTGTTACCCTGCTACAGTCATCACACTTAGGTTATCCTGTCGTCAGGCAGTCCCGCAGTCGGCCGGAATTCCAAAGTCTTGGTCCGGCGTCGGTTGCTGTCGCAACCCTGACGTCAGTGTGCCAGGGGTATATATAACGCATCCGACGCCATTTTCTTCAGTCTTTCTTGCCGCGCGGTGCCCGAAGCAGAAGCAGTTCGCAAGTGCCGGTCGGCCGACTGCTGAGATTTTTGAAGTCGAATTTCAGATCCAAAGTCTTCAATAAAGCTAAGTACCCCGTTGGGGAAACTTTTCTTGCCTCAGAAAAAGTTAACAATTGTATTTCTTGTGGGAAGCAAATACCTTATAAGGATTTTCACTCTTACTGCATACCTTGCCTAGACCCAGACCACGACGTCACTGGTTGTCGTTTTTGTGCTAGGTTTAATAAGCGTACTATAAAAAGACATTTTGATTTCGCACGACACTACTTCGGTAGAAAATTTAACTACACTATGCAGTCGGAGCAACCGACTACCAGCGTGCACAAAAAATGCAAGGATAAGGGCAGGCAGCCTAGACCCAAGCCAGACTCCGAGGCCTCGGCTTGTCCGGTCTCCGGTTCACCGGTGAGGCTCCGACGCAGCCCCTGACTACCGCAGATCTGGAACCAGAGACCGCTTCGGAGCTTTTGGCGGAGAGTACTAGGCCGACGCAGCCATTTTGTTTAGCCCCTACTGACGACACTGCTGAAAAAGATGTCGGTGCTGCAGAAACACCTTCGGTTTCTGAAGGCATCTTCAGACCGACGACGCTCACCATAAAAACGTATCCTAAGACTAAGACTCCTATTAAACCTAAAAAGACTGCACTTCAGTCTCCAGTTCAAGGCCCCATGCCTAAGAAACAGATGCTCAAAATGGCTGAAGATTTGATCTCTTTAATCAGGGGTTCCCAACCCCCACCCGACAAAAGGCCTTGACAAGAGGAAGATTATGCCTCCTCTGAACAAGTGTCTATTTCCTCAGGCTCCTCTGAGGACCAAGATTACTCCTTCTCCCCTTATGAAGATGCTGATGCTGACTATTCTATTCCCCTCAGCTTCTCCTCCTGAAGACTACTCCTTTGGGGAAACTTTACACACTATGAGGGAACATTTTCACTGGGAAGGTCAGGATTACTCTGCCTCAAAGAAAAGGCTCAGAGAGTTTCTTTTACTCCCCCAGCACAGACCACTTGCCATCCCCCCAGTTTTAGACACCGTGGATGATGTTTACTTAGAATCCAGTTTGAACCCAGATTCTCTGCCTCCTGCTCCAGCCAAACCTGACAGATACTATAGAGTGCCTGATTCCCACAAATTTCTTTATAAAAGCCCTGTTGCTGATCCAGAGACTATCTCCCAGGGTCCTAAAGGGGCAAAGGCTTCTATGGTAAAAAATCCTGTACCCTCTGAAAGGGACTCCAGAGCACTAGACAGGTGGGGGAAAAAGGTTTACACCTCAGCCACTCTAGCTATGAGGGCACTATATTGCCAATTTCACATGCTAGAATATCAGCAATTTCTAATGTCTCAGTTAAAACAAAAAATGAGCACACTCCCTCAACAGTCTGAATTGAAAGAAATGCAGCATCTGTTGCATGCAACTGAACAGGTGGGCAAACATACTTTACAATGTGGGTTTGATTCTTTGGAGGCTTCCTGCAGAGCAGCTGTCACTCAGTCTGTTATACGTAGGCATGCTTGGTTAAAGGAACAAACTCTGCCTGATCATGTTAAAGCAAAGCTTCTAGATGCTCCCTTACAGCAGGAAGCTCTTTTTGGAGTTAAAGCAGAAGTCGTCTTAAAGAAAATGGAGGATAAGGCAAAATCTATGCAGACAGTCAAATATTTCCTACAGGTACAGCCCCCTCCCTTCAGCAGAAATTGACCAGCAAAGAATTGGTCCTTTCCAGCTACTGACAGACCACAGAGGGGTAAATACAGACATCCAAGAGGCAGAGGACAACCACAAGCCCAGTACAAACCTCGCCAATGGGGCACTGCAACACAGAAGGGAGGAGAAGACAGGACCCAAACTACCAGAAGGCAAACTCAGTGACTTACACCTCATCTGGCCAAGCAGCACACTCTTGGCAGCCCCCTTGGGAGGAAAACTCACACTTTTTTCAGACAACTGGCACATTGTCACAAAGGACAAATGGGTCCTAGACATAATTTCACGAGGATACAGATTCCATTTTCACAACTTGCAATGAAAAGTGTAATACCAAACCTGCCACAAAATCAATGGGCAGTGGCACAAAAACAAATTACAGCTCTTATGGACATGAGAGCAAGGCCAAGGATTTTACTCAAGACTCTTTCTAGTTCCCAGAAAGGACAATGCCTGAAGACCAATTCTGGACCTTTCAATTCTAAACACCTTCTTACAAGTACCCAAATTCAAGATGCTAACACTGCAGCAGCTTCTTCCCATGTTGGGCAAGAAAGCATGGCTAGTAACATTGGACCTCAAGGAGGCATACCTGCATGTCCCTATCAGACAAAGTTGCAGAAGATACCTCCGTTTCATTGCAGGTTCAACCCATTACCAATTCTCTGCACTGCCCTTTGGCTTATCTACTGCACCCAGGGTCTTCACAAAATGCCTGGCACCAGTAATTGCATACTGCAGACAAAGAGGAATTCAAATATACCCATACCTGGACGACTGCCTCATCCAAGCAGAAAGCAAGGACATCCTCTTACAACATCTGACTTTTGTAAAACATCTTCTAAGTTGCCTGGGGTACACTGTAAACGAAAAGAAATCAAAACTAGTACCCTCACAAAATATGACATTCCCGGGTGCCAGCTTGAATACAACGGCCCAGAAGGCTTATCTGACGCCAGACAAACAACTACAACTGACTCAATATTTCAAAACAATGGCAACAAAGACCCAACTACCTGCAAGAAAAATTCTGCAGGCCTTGGGCTTCATGGCATCTTGCATACTACTAATACCATTTGCAAAGCTGCATATGAGGAAATTACAGCGGTACCTAAAAAGCATATGGTCTCAACACAGCCACAGCTTGGACACAATGATATCTCTCATTCCCTGCCTACAACAGGAGTTTCTATGGTGGTCACAGGCATGTCACCTCAAAAAGCGTCAGCCTTTCACCTTGCCCCCAGCCAGGCAAACTATGACAACAGATGCATCGGACTACGCCTGAGGGGCACACATGGCAGGACAGTGCATTCAAGGCGTATGGACTGCAGATCAAAGGAATCTACACATCAATCAAAAAGAGATGCTAGCTGTACAGAATGCTCTGACAGCCTTCAAGAATCTATTACATCCAGGACAACTTACAATAAGGACGGACAACACCACAGTAATGTGGTACATAAACAAACAAGGGGGTACACACTCCTACCCTCTATGCAGGCAAGCAATGACCTTGTGGAACACAGCTCTGGCTTACCAAGTTCAGTTACAAGCTCAATTCCTGCCAGGAAAAAAGAACACATTGGCAGACAACCTCAGCAGAAACATCATGGATCCCCACGAGTGGAAACTGTATCCACAAGTATTTGCAATGATAACTCAAAAATGGGGCCTTCCAGACATAGACCTGTTTGCCAGTCCTCAAAACTATCCACTAACAAAATTTTGTACAAGGACACTTCACCATCAAGCTTGGAAAGTGGACACACTCTCATTCAGTTGGAAAAACTTGACAGTGTATGCCTTCCCTCCATTGCCTCTCCTCACAAAGGTGCTTCTGAAATTCAGAAAGGAGAGACCACGACTGATACTCATAGCCCCAGACTGGCTATGCCAGCACTGCTACCCACTATTGAGGAATATGGCCCAGGGCCCACCTTGGATTTTACCACAAATTGCCCATTTGCTCACACAGCAAAACAATCAGATTCTTCACAGCCAGCTCAAAACCTTAAATCTGGCTGCATGGCAAATCACCTAAGCATCCAGCCAGCTCCTCTTTCCCAAGCAGTTATGGATGTTATTCTGGAAGCTAGGAGGCCCAGCACCAGGAAGGCCTATTCGACAAATGGAAAAGGTTTTGTGCCTGGAACCAAGCTAAAGGCCAAAACACACTTCAGCCTCACATGCCTCAGATTCTACAGTATTTAACTGAAATGTTGCACAAAGGTCTTTCTTTTTCTTCCATTAAAATCCATGCATCAGCTATTTCAGCCCACTACAACACGGATCTACCCTTATTTTCACATCCACTTCTAAGGCAGTTCCTCAGAGGGGCAAAAAACATTAGGCCCCCCAGGAGAGCACCTGCACCAACATGGGACCTCAATTTTGTTCTGGAAAAACTTATGCTACCTCCCTTTGAACCAGCTTTCTCTGCAGATCTACAGTTTCTATCATGGAAGACTGCCCTGCTGCTAGCAATAACTTCAGCTAGAAGAGTCTCAGAGCTGCAGGCACTAATGGCAGTGGAATCTTTCCTCATTTTCCATCAAGACAGAGTTTCACTATGAACTAATCCTTCCTTCATGCCTAAGGTGGTTTCCAGTGTGGCTTTAAATCAAACCATCCACTTATCCACCTTCTTCCCAAATCCACAGAACAAAGGAGAAAGGCTCCTGCATTCCTTGGGCATTCACAGGCAACTTCGTTACTACTTGGATAAAACTAAGGCTTTCAGAAAATCTGACCAGCTCTTTGTATCCTCTGCTACAGCTTCACAAGGGAAGGCTATATCAAAACAAACCATTTCCAAATGGATAGGACATTGCATTCGTTTTTGCTATACCCATCATGGAAAACCAGTTCCTGCTACCATTAGGCTCCACTCTACCAGGGCAACAGCTACATCTACAGCCTTCCTCAGGGGGGTTCCAACCAAGGAGATTTTGGAAGCTGCAACTTGGAGTTCAGTACACACCTTTACCAAACACTATCACTTACCACTTTACTCTAAGACTAGAGCTGGCTTCGCCACTGCAGTTCTGCAGGGCCTTCTAGCCTCCTCTCACCCTCTATAACTCCTCCACCCAGCCTTAGCTTTGGGATTCTACCCAAGTGTGATGACTGCAGCAGGGTAACACGATGAACATACTACAGTTTTGTACCTACCATAAATGTAGATGTTCGAGTGTACACCCTGCTGCAGTCCAGGTTACCCACCCTCCATTCCCTCTGACCTAACTGGCTAAATCTTTACAATACCTTCCTGATGTATTTGCTTATAGCTGGAGGGATTTTGTGTTTGTGCAAAAATTACTTAATTTGGTACTAATTACTGACCACCTTTTTGGGGGCACCTGACATCTGGGGCAAGAAAAACTTAAGAAAATGGCATTTGATGCATTATATATACCCCTGGCGCACTGATGTCAGGGAAGAAGCGACAGGAACTGACGCCGGACCAAGACTTTGGAATTCCGGCCGACTGCGGGACTGCCTGACGACAGGATAACCCAAGTGTGATGATTGCAGCAGGGTGACACTCGAACATCTACATTTATGGTAGGTACAAAACTGTACTTTCCCCATCCAGTTGTCCAAGTTGCACTTGAATTGGGTTGGGGAGAAACTCTGCTTCACATGGATGGGGAGCTTGTCCCATAGACGAGGTAGTCTCTGGGATACATACCTGTCTCTCCAGCAGGTCCTATTTATATCTCAGGCAAGGTTTAAGTCTTTAGAACGGGTAATTCTGGTGCTGTTTTTTTTTTTTTTGTGGGTGTGCAGGAGGTCCATCAGAGTGGGGTCTGACAGTGCCCTGTATGTCAGGCATAGATCTCCACTCAAAAGCTTGTAGGAAGCAGAATACATGGATAGGGCCTTGAGGCAGTCTGCACAGGACATTTTACTTATGCCCTGTATTCTTTTAGTGAGGAACGTTCCAATTGTTGGATATGCCTGGTTAGGTACATACCAAAGGAGGCTTTGTATTCAATGATGTGTCCGATGAATGCCAAATACAGTGGAACAGTGACTTCCTTGGATTTAGATGCCATACATTTGTTTATACGTTGCACAACATAGAATGATTTCCTGACTACTGTAGACACGTGATGGTCAAAAGCTCGATTACTATGTGTGTGTCCCTGACTACTGGGTCAACTCTAAAGGGTGTGTTGTCAGTATGATAGCACAGGTGGATGACTTCCCAAAGGATACTATTATGCATTTCTTGGCATTTAGTTTGAGTTCATGGCTCTGACATCAGCTGTTTGTCTGTGTCAGCCCCTCCTGGAGAACATTTATGTCAGTGTGGAGTTCAGTGACAAGCTCCTAATTTGCAGTCCTCTGCAAGTTTAGTTAGCCAGAGACCACTGTTATTGGCCTTGACTTCAGAGAAGAAAATGCCAAAAAGGACCGATCCAAGGACTGATCTCTGAGGGACTCCACTTGTGACTGGCCTCTTTGTACAGGTGGACTCCCCATTTCTAACTTTCTGGGTCCTGTCTGTGAGCCAGTTGGCTATCCACCAGGTAACATACGAGTTTGCACCTAATCTGTTGAGTTTGTAAACAATGCCTGAGTGGGGTATTGTGTCAGATGCTTTGGCCAGGTCATGGTAAGCAGTGTGAGCCATTTTTCCCTATTCCATTACCTTCTCCGAGAAGTTCACCAGGTTGAGGAGATGTGATCTGCCCTTGATGAAACCAGACTGGGTTGTGCCCAGTGTCTGGAGGTTTACTTTATCGTGTTGATCATTTCCATGATAATTCTTTCCATGGCTTTACATATAAGACTAGTGAGACTTATGGGTCTGTAGTTTCCAGGGTCTGTAGATGGCCTACCTTTGTGCAGAGGGATGACTGTTGCTGTTCTCCATTCATGATGCACAAAGCCTGTTTGGAGGCTACAGTTAAATAGTAATTCCAGAGGCCCTGATATGTCATGTTTCATACTATTTAGAAGGCATCCTGGGTTATTGTCTGGGCCCATTGATGCAGTGATCTTGGTCTTAGAGAGAGAGCAGTAAGGACCTGTTTCCTAGTGATAGTAGGGGTAGTTATATTTGATGGTATTTCCTGAGGGAAGGTTGAGGGGGAGAGAGGGGTAAAGTTGGAAGTAAATTTATCACGCAGGTGGTTTGCTACATCTTCTGGCTCAGTATAGGTGGCTTCATTTACAGTGCAGTTGTGTGTTGCCTTTGAGGTTGTGAGCATAGCTAAATAATGCTTTGTGGTTGTCCTTGGCCTGGGAGCCCAAACCTACTTCAAATTTGGCTTTGGTAGACTTTATTTGTCCTCTGAGTTGTGTGTTTAGTTTGATGAGAGTGCTTTTATCCTGCTGGGTGCTGCACCTCCTCATTTTTGCCATGATTTTCTTCCTTCTGTTATACAGCCTATTGAGTTTACTTTTCCACCAAGGTGGCTTGTTCTTCTTCCTGATGGGTACAGCTGTCTCTATGCAGCTATTAACACACTTGTGCATGATTTCTCTGAACATTTCTACATAAGTAGCAGTGTCTCAGGGTTTATGGGGGCTTGAAATGTTGCCAAGTTATCACTTAATAGCTTTAGAGTAGCTTTTGAATATTCCAGGTTTAGGTGGGGGTCCATGTTTTATTTTTACTTCAAAGGTGACCATTTTGTGGTGTGACCTTACAGTAGGGCATGTGCAGCACTGTCCCATACTAGTGAGGACCAGATCCAGTATGGTTGTACCCCTGGTTGGTGTATTGACTATCTTGTCCAGAGAGTTTGTGTTAACAAATTCCAGGAATCTCTGTGCCTGTACTTTTGGTGTCATGTAGGAATCCCAGTCAGTTGTGGGGTAACTAAAGTCACCTGTGAATATGGTATTGGGTTGGATGGTTAGTGTTTCTAATAAGTTTTAAATACATGGTCTGGGTTTCCTGGGTCATAGAAGGGGACATATAGCCTGCAAGGAAGTGGTATTGGAATTTGCCTATGGTGATTTGAACAAGCTGAGATCCCTCATAAAATCCTCCAAAGCTAGTTATGAAAATAAAATTGCCAAAGATTCCAAAGACAACCGCAAGGCATTCTATAGCTATGTCAATAATCTAAATGGCAATGCTCAGATCTGCTGTGAGCTACGACAGAATGGCATTAAATATACTGATCCCAAGGATATTGCCTATATCCTGGCAGATCGATTCAGTGCCAACTTCACCCCACCTCTTACCCCCTAAAGGGCCTATCACAATACCGAAAGATTGCCAAATTCCAGTAATAACGGCCAGACAGGTAAAAAACGCACTCTCCATGGCTAATAATACAGCATCCATGGGACCAGTTGACATCCCGGGCTGTGTACTACATGAACTACAAAATGAACTGGCACCTCATCTAAGTGTCATGTGTAATCATAGCCTCATCTTAGGCTTTGTGCCCACTGAGTGGCGCACAGCTACAGTTATCCCACTCTACAAGGGGGGGGGATCCACCTTGGATCCTGGGAACTACCGCCCCATCAGTCTGAAGAGCCTGATCTGCAAGGCCATGGAACATATTGTCATGGAACTTATAAACAAAGACATTGGCAACCTTCAAACACTGGACCCCACCCAGTTTGGGTTTGTGAAGGGCCGATCTTGTCTCCTCAACCTGATTGACTTCTTTGAATCAGTCTCCAGAGGTGTGTAAGAGGGTAAGATGGTCCACACAGCCTATCTGGACCTCGCCAAGGCCTTCAACACCATCCCCCACTCTGGAATCATAGATAAACTTACTAAGCTGGGCATTAATCCCTGTGTCACTCGATGGATTGCAAACTGGCTTACTGACAGAACCCACACTGTAAAAGTATCCGACTACAAATCCAGCTCCAGACAAGTGACAAGTGGAGTACCTCAGGGTTCAGTCCTGGGACTGCTCTTGTTTGGCATCTACTTCTCTGAAGTACAGGCCAACAATAACGGACTCTGGCTAACAAAGTTTGCAGATGACTGCAAACTGGGAGCCATTATTGAATCCCTAAATGATGTGGATATTCTATAAAAGGGCCTTACAAAAACAGATGCTTGGTACCTGGAGCCATGGGCTCAAGCTCAATGCCAAGAAATGTATAGTTATCCCCTTTGGAAAAAATGTACCTGTGAATTACCACATAGGTGGCAATGCACTAAACACCGAAAGTGTGGTAAGAGACTTTTGGGACACGTGGACAGTGGTTTTACCTTCGATAACCACATCGCCACAGCAGTCAGGAAATCCTTCTATGTGGCACACCTCATCACTAAGGGCTTTTCATCCAGAAAAAAGGAGGTTATTGTCCCACTGTACTCATCCCTTATTAGACCCATTATAGAATACAACGCCCCGTTTGGTATGTATCTCAAGACATCTGCAACAACTGGAAAGGCCACAGAAATACCTCACTAAAAGAATCACAGGCCTAAAGCAGATACCCTATTCTGACTGTCTAAAAAAACTCCAGCTATACTCTGTGGCATATTGCCTACTCAGAGGCGATCTCTGCTTAACATACAAGGCCATGTCAAACCCAGAGCTGTTGAACATGCTACACTTAAAGAAATCCCAATCCCTCAGAGCCACACACTCCAGGGATCTAAACCTTGTCATCACAATCAACAAAACATGCTGGAGGTATAGGTTCCTGACCCAGAGACTCCCCAGACTCTGGAGTAGACTGCCCATACATGTCAAGCAGAGCGCCTCTTTAGCCCTCTTCAAAAGGAACCTTGACGATTGGATAGGAGATAGAAAATTCACCCCATGGATCAAGTCAGTCGCCCTGCTAGACAGGGGTCCAGCAAAGTAAATGTGGGATAAAATAGCCAGGGAATTATTATGGCTAGGCTTGTATAGGCCCTAGGGCTGATAGCCTAGTACCAACCTATTGAGCAGCTCAAGTGCACTGTCCAGTTTGACCAGCCTTGAAGTATATTTATTTTTGATGTAAATAGATACCCCTCCACCTTTTGTCCTTGCCTGTGAAGTAGCTGGTCTAAATGTGTGGAAGGCATCATAACCTTACGTTGTTGGATTGCTCTCCACGGCTATAAACCATGTCTCACTGACTACACAGACATCAGCATTCTCTAGGCTGAAGAGAGCTTCTAGGGAGTGGAGTTTTTCATTTAGACTCTTAGCATGGAGTCTTTCCCTTTAATAAAACTCAGTGCCACAAAGAAAGAAAGCAAATATGATGATGATTGCTATTGTGTAGTCTGGGAATTGGGTATCTGGTATTACCACAGAAGGAAGCATTTATAGGAGGTGAAAACCTGGAAGTGTTGTGATTACATTGTGTAGTCTGGTACTGGGGTTTCTAGTATTGCTACTGTCGTGGACCTACAGCAGAATTTGCTAATTTGTTGCAGAAAATAATGTACATGTTTGTTTTCAGACTCGTACATGTCAAACCAGGAATTCATAACAATTTAGACTAAGATAAAAACTGATCATTATTGCATTTAACCTTTTTTAACAAATAAATGAGTTATTTTGTTTAGCAGTTATTTAAAATGTTCTATTTTTTTTTTTACTTTTTATGTCTGTGTGTTCTTCAGGGGAAGCCATAGTTCCTGTAGCAAACTGTGACATAAAACAATACAATGCCAATCCCAAAGAACACATTCCTTTAAAAAAGTACATAAGCTACTGGAAAGATTACTCTCAGAGTGAATGCACTTCTCCTAGGGACTGTCTTTACCTCAAAGACTGGCATATGCACAGGTTAGAGCTTCTTTTTGAATTTATTTCATGATTTGATTGTATGTTTCCACATATTCTGATTTTGCACACACACACAGACACAGTTGGTTTAGATGTATGTTTCATACTCTTTCTTGTTTAGAGGGAATGCCAGACATGTTAGTAATGAAAACAGTGATCCATTGCATGTTGTCATCAGTAATGCTAAACCATCAGTTTAAGCAGACACAGTGATATTAAAGCATCAGTCCAAGCTAAACAGTAGATATACACCGACCAATTAATCGTTCAAGGCTATTGGAATGCACACACTGTGGTAAGGTGCTCTACCCATAAGGCTGTTGGAATGCACACACTGTGGTAAGATGCTGTGCCCATAAGGCTGTTGGAATGCACACACTGTGGTAAGGTGCTCTGCCCATAAGGCTGTTGGAATGCACATACTGTGGTAAGGTGTTCTGCCCATGCAACAGTCTGTAGTAACTTAGTCTTTATTCCATTTCTTTCTGATTTTTTTGAGAAATGTGAAATAACTTGCTTTTGAGTTTAATGTGTGTTATCAGTATATTACTGCAGAAGGTCTTATTCCTGTCTTCCTTCGCATTTTGTTTTTCTTCTAAGGTTGATTTGCTTTCTGGAACCAAAACATATCACTGGTGTAGTACTGTATATAGTCTATAGTAGTAGTGTTACATAATATGCATTGGAAGCTAGATTTCCTTGATTACTTATCTCAGTGGTCAAGTTGAAACTTTTACTGGAACCATCAACCATTGGGAAGATTTTACTTTAAGACAAAGGCTCACTTTTCCAGGCCTTATTCTCACGTTCCCCATTTCTGCTATTTTCTCCCCTGTCTTCTGACACCATCCCCTTTGTTGCATGGAACAGCAGGCTGACTAGTCAAGTCAGTCAGTCAGTCAGAAATGTATTTTGGTACCTAGCCTAGAAGATGAACAATATCGGAATATAAAACATGAAGCAATTGTTCTGGTAGGGCACATTAAACGGAATATATACACTTCCTAAATTCATCATTTTAGAAAAAAATGCTTTGTCAAACAGATGAGTCTGTAGGACCTGTAAAAATGTTATTTCTCTCTGGAGTGTGCCATAAATTGCCAATGCCACAGGTCATCATCATCAGCCTCCCTTTTCCCATTTTTCTACATGGGGTTGGTGTGTCTTTTCACCTGTTGCCACCTCTCAATTCAGTGTCACTTTCCTACCTTGCCAGTCATGCCTAACTTCTGCAGATCTGTCATGCAATCCATCCATCCATTTCATGGCTGGACATCCTTGTTTCCTATGGCTTTCTTCCTGACTGTCCCAAATCTTCCTCACAAAATTGTGTTTTGCTTTCCTTCACACAAGTCCAAACTCCCATAATCTGCTCTCCTTGACCTTCCCTGCAACTGGGGCTCTTGAGCTTCTGCCCTGTTGTACAGATTTCTTTGATAATCCCATAGTGTGCATCCTACCACCCATTTCATGCACTTCACCCCAGTCACCTTAAGCTTCCTCATTTGCCCAGGTTTCTGTACCATACAGAATCACTAGTTGCACTACTGTTGTGTACATCTTACCTTTTAGCTTCTTTGGCATTCTTCTGTCACACAGTACATGCAACACTGTGTGAGGTGGTTGCAGCATCTCTGATTCTATGTAGCTTTTACCTCCTCATTAAGACTTCTCCTCAGCTACCCCTTCCGGATATTTGAAGCTGTTAACCCGTTCCAGTATTTTCCCTCCAGTCTCAGATTTAAGCTTCATTTGATTTTCCTTCCATTTGCTGGCAGAATGACTGTGTTATCTGTACCCAGTTTCATGCCATATGCTTCCAGTTTTGCATTGCATTCCCCTATCCTTTGCTGCAGTTTTTGCTCAGTGTCTGCCTGTAATGCCACATTGTCTACATACAGCAGAGTTTGTTGATCTGTCTCCTCTGACCTGTTTCCTAATGTAATCCATCACTTGTATGAACAGCAGAGGGCTCAGAGCAAAGCCCTGGTGTATGTCCTCTCCTAGTGGGAACCTTCTGTGATTCCAAACACTGTTCATACTTGCCTGCACTAATTCTATAATTGTTTCTGGTACTGCAGAGCATCGTAGGACTGCCCAAAAACCTTTTTCAGACCTTGTCATATGCTTTCTCCAGGAGTGCCCAATTGGATTCTTTCCTTATCTCCACTTATTCTCCACTGTCTGTCTCACTACAAACATCAGGTCAGTTGTACTGCAGCCTTATCTCAATCCAAACTGTTCTCCCATCTTACTTTCTACACTGTGAGTATTCATTTATCAGTCACCCTCTCACTTTCATTCAGTGTGAAAGGAGGTTACCTCTGTACTGCTCTGAATTGTGAATGTCCCTTTTGTTTTTTGGCACTAGAATACCTGTTCTGCACTCATCTGAGATATGACTATCTCCCCATATTGCAGTGAGTACCCTGAAGAGATATTTCTTCCCAACTCACCCAACAACTCAGACATATATCTGCTGCGACTTCATCTAAACCTGCTGTTTTCCTATACTTCATTTTTCTTAGTCCTGTTCTTCTAGGGTGGGTTTGCCTTCTTTTTTTATAAGCTGCCATGGTGGCAGTAAAGCTTATGTGGGGTTTTCTTCATTCAGAATCTGCTGGAAGTACTCCTTCCATCTGCCTCTGATGTCCTGTGGACTGGTGAGCAGATTGTTGCAGTCGTCCTTTATGAAAGATGTCTGACTGTCTTATCTTTCTGTTTTTGTCTTGAAACTTGATTTTCTTTATTCCATCTGCTTAGTCACTTTCCCAAAGCTGGTAGAGTTTCTCTGATGCCTTATTCTTCGCTAATGTGATTAGTTTCTTGGCCTCTTTGTTAGTCAGCCAGCATCCCTTCTTAGCCTGGTCCATCCTTTCTATCTTACTTCTTCCTGCACTACTTATTTCTTTTGATAACTTCTTGGAATTCTGCATTCCACCACCAGCTTTTCTGGCTTAGCCACATACTTGTTCTGTAATCTGTGGTCTTCACACTTGCTGTTTTGAGACATTAATTCTTTGACTCCACTTATTTCTTCTTTCTGAGGTGAACCCCTGTACTTTCACTCTACTCAACTTCCAGGTCTTCTGCCTAGTCTTCATTGACCTTAGAACTTTCTCTGACTACTGCTTGCAGTTGATTGTTGCCACCAGTAGTTTATGCTGGGAGCTGACAGTTTCACCAGGGGTGATTTTGTCATCTCTTATACTACACAATGCCCTTTCCTTACCAAGAGAAAGTATACCTGAGTTGCATGTTGACTTTTATGTATGAGATGTTCTCTCTTGTTGAACCTTATGTTGGCTGGCCACTATCAAGCGATATGCTGGACAGAAGCCCAGAATGGTCTTGCCCTGATTCCTGTTAACCCAGGCAGTCCTTGTATCCTCTTTTGTCTGTCCTGATATATACATTCAGGTCCCCCACTGTGAGCCCAAACTTATTTTGTACTGCTTTATTTAGCAGGTCCTGCACTCTTTTCCTCACGATCACAACCCTGCTATGGGGCATAGGCTGAGCTTTTGTATAGGGCCTTGTCTTTACACTACGGTCTAATTGCTATGAATCTGTCATTAATTCTGGTTATATCCATCACTGTCTTTGGCAGATTTTCTTTCATCATAGTTCCTATACCCTTCGTAGTCTATCTTCCCCTTGAGTAGTAGACTGTGGATTCCATAGCAAGTGACTTTGCTGCTCTGTCTTTCCGTCTTTTCCCATGGATGCACAGGATGTCCAATGTCCTCCCACTCCCAAGATGCATCCTGTCAGTGAACCTAAATTCACTGTAGCAATCCTTAATTTGTTTTTGGCAGATCAATTGATTTTACATCCAGCTTTCACTCAACAGAGCTTCGGGTACGTCTGGGCAGCTGGACACTGGCTGGCCAGTAACTTATTGACCTAGGTCTACTGGGCCTTATGACAGGTACATACTAGGAGTACAGGTGCATAAACCCCCTCCCAGCATTTGCATCAGTCACTGACTTATGTCATAGTAAGTTGGGTCCTCAGTTCACTTAACACTAGCAAATAAACAATCCCATTTTGTGTGACCTTGGTCAGCATGACTAAATCACTGAGAGACAATTTGTATACTGCTGAGTAACTAATCCTAACATGGGATACAGTCTGTGATCCATGTTATCCTGTCTAGAGGATACTGTGCACCACAGTTGATGGATGAAATGGTTGGTCTACACAACTTGTCCTCCAGCAGACATCATGCAGAGTCTGTGATGCTGCACACAACTCCATTTAGTTTTGGGTGCACTGTGTTGGTATATTTCTCAAGTTATTGGGAAGATTGGGATTGAACTGTGAATCCAGTGCCTTCCATCATTGAGATGGAAATACCCAGCATGTTTTTAAAAGATGGGGGGGGACATCACACAGAAATGGGAAGAACATGCAAGCTGTACACAGACAGTGACCAGAGGTCAGGATCAAGCTCTATACGTTGTGTCTGTAAGGCAAAGCAATTATGCAAACTGTGTTCTAATGCCAATGTTATAGATGTGGCCCTGATAAGAAAAACATTGAATAACGGATTTTACAAGCCACATCTCAGACACCAATAGCCACACACAGCTCAGACAACCTGAATGAGTCAGCTCAAGTCTCTGGAAAAACGAGGATGGGAATGAGCATCGGGATCACCTTCCCCATTTTGGAGGGAGGGAGAGGGGGTTCCTGGTCTGGCAGTGCTCAAGTGTGAGTGCAGGCTTGGATGGAAACAGTTGACTGGGAGAGTTAGGCTTGAAATCCTAAACCAATGATGTTAGCCCTTAGGAGGCACACATCTGGGAGAGATCTTTGAAATCCCTGTGGTGATGCTGGCACTGCATCACAATCAGTGATGTGGTTAGGGCACGGAAAGATGCTTGCATACTCTTCCTCAGTAATGCAGGCCACTGACCGGTGGAAGTATGTGCCAGCTGGGACTAGACAAAGATGCAGTCATGTCCCAGTCTGTGGAATAAGTTAGAGTCACCCAGTAGATGGGATGCATGTGCCCTTGATCATGTCTGTCTGAGGTTGATAAGGACCCTTACAGGCTTCAGTCTGAGGGGAGTGAGACAGATTGTCTAGTCATGGTGAGAGGAACTGCCCCCTACAACATTGTTAGTGGATGTGGGAGATCAGGTAGAGGAGAAATAATTACCTTAATGGCTGCCTGGATAGTTTATCTATGATCTGTTAAAGTGCAGTATTTTGCCTGTTAGTTTTCTGAAAGGTAAATTCCAAAAACTATGAATCGAAAACACTGTAAAAGCACACACTTTTTTGCAGTGGGGCAAGCCCCCTGCATGTCCCCATATGATGTACCCCCTAAATTACATATATCAGCTCCATGGTTGCATCACAGAAAAAGGCAAAAACCTTGAAAAGCACACCACCAGTTTCCACTATGCAACACATTGCAGTTATTAAATTATCTCACTAAAGATCATTGTCAGAAAATCTAGCATTGAAGTGTAGATAAGCCGTCCTTAGATGATGCTTCCCTCCAGACAGCTCCTACTCAAGTCCCAGGTGAGGTTTCTGGGTAGGGGGGCAAATTGACATAAATTATTAGGGAGAAATTTGATAGTTGAGTGGCACAGGGGCAGAAAACACAAAGAAAGTAAACCTCTAGCAGCCATTAGGCAACCAAGTGGTACATATAAAGAAGGCCAGTGGAGAGCTGACACTCTTTCAGGAAGGAGGGATCCAAGGTGTGTAGAATTAAGTAGACCATCACCAACACCTAGAATATGTTTCTTAATTTTATAAGAAGACATGCATACAGCACAAAACTGGTGTGTAGTAGTGATGGGAATTTCCTCTCAGAAAACATGCTGCACAGTTATGCACTAAAAGCAAACGGTCATGTTCAGTGGAAAAAATTTCAAGGTTAGAGTTTTGTAGTAATCCAGCCCCTAAGGTATTCCAGCATGCCCTACTGAAGGAAAATCCTTAGGTAGCAGTAGCTGTTTAATGTGTAAGATATTCCTCCAGTGATATTAAAAGGCTGTGACTACTGCTGATGCTTTATTCCTGAGTGCCAGCTTATCCGTTGACCACACATTGAGATTCTGTACTTTTGACAAACTTCAGTGTGTTTCCCTCATAAATTATTAGGGGAGTAATGTGAGGACCATTAGAGGACTGAAGTGTAGTTTCAGTGGTCACTTAGTCAGTCTTCACAGAATTTATTTATTTATTTATTTGACATTTGTTGTTTGTTTACCGGGAAAGTCCGACTGGGTATGAGCCCGTTTACAGCGTAGGGTTAAGCTTATGGTGATAATTCTTCAGTTAAACATGGATGGAATCAGGTTGTTCTACACAATGTTGAGCATCATCCGAAGTAGGCCCTTACAATGTGACTGTTATGCCAGTGATCTGTCCCGTTTAACATATGCATACAGTGAACAGCACTGTCTCAAAATTGGGTATTGTGGAACAGAATCAGTGTAAACTGTATGCCAAGGTGACTTTATGTCAGAAGTAACTGTCTTAAGCGTGCTTCAGGAGGTAGGAGACAAACCATTCAAGAACAATGGGCAAAAGTCTACAGTGAATCTGAAAGGTACATTGTGTCACAATCATCAACTGTATCTTGTGCATCAGGAAGATTAAAGAAGAAGAGGATAGAATAGTACTGTTCATCCCTTGCTGTGAGGGGAACACAGGTCAAGTGGACAGGTTGTGGTCATACCATGAGACTGTTTCCTTCACCACATTAGAGGTAGCCACATCACATTGTAAAATCAAGTCTGAAATTTGCCTTTATTGTAAGCTAGACATGATATGTGTGAAGTCCCTGAACTAGCCTGAACTTCTGCATTATAAACAGGAATTCTATAGAAAGAGCTGTGAGCTTATCATTGAACTATTTGTTAAAATCTTCCAGTTAGAGAGAGTCATCATTGATCTGATAGGGAAGTTTTTGACTCTTTGTAGAAATTTCTAGGCATTTCTGGGGGAAGAGTAAGTGAGAAGGAACTTTTCATTTGTTCCTGCCCCCATTACATACTCAGTAGTACTGGTACCACAGCCTGAATCCTGCTTCACTGTCAGTGCTGTCTTAAAACCAGCTGTAACTCCCTCATCTTGTCGTATCTATGCTAATGAATAACAGAAGCATGGGGGAGCACTGCAGGTGCTAGATTTGCAGCAAATTTTCATACAGCCTGGTCTCCTTTATGAACTTAGCCAAAATCAGAAACAAGAAGGATGCTTAATGCTCACCAAATGATCTATAAAAATCAGTGCATACCAAGATTATATATTCCCTGTTCCGAAGGAGGGATGGGCCTCCTTGAAATTGATTTCATGTACAAATCTGCAATTGTGGGACTTCACACATATCTGCTGACGTCACAGGACCCAAACATAGTGAAAGTTTTGAAACATGAGAATAATTCTCTGCTTAACCTAACAGAAGCATATCGTTGTCAAGCAGGAATGGAAATCAAACCAGAAGTAGGTAAAAATCAGACAACAACTGAATGTGTCAAAAAACAAACGAAAGACTGTAAGGTGAAGGACCAGATCAGATAAAAAGGCAAGAAATGTGGAAAACGCATAAATATAGTTGCAAGTAAGTATAGAAAACTTCTGGAAGAACCTCATGTTGATCAGGAATGAATGCAGGAATGGTTAAGGAGAGGTGAATTCAAACCAAGAGATGGAAGGTTAATATTGGAGGCTCAAGATAGTGGTCTACGTACACGGTGGTTTACAAAGTCCATTGAACATGTGGGAGAAACAGACAAATGTAGGTTTTGTAAAACCGAACTGGAAACAGTTGCGCACCTCATTGCTGGTTGTGACATACTAATGGCAGAAGGACTGTATACTGAAAGGCACAATAATGTGGCGAGACTTTGCACTGGGGATTGTGCAAATATTATGGTTTCAAAGTGGCTGAAAAGCACTGGAAACATGAGCCACAAAGCATCATAGAAAATGATGGTCTGTATCACATGGGATCATCCATTACCAACAATTCAAAAGATAAATGCAAGAAAACCAGATATAGTAGTCCAAGAAAAGAAGACAAAAGCAGCATTGATCATTGAAATTGCCACACCCAGTGACTACATTGTCCTGCGTACAGAGAGACACAAGGTTATAAAATATCAGGATCTGCAAGCAGAAACAAGACCAGTGTGGAAGAAGGATACACAAATAGTTCCAGTAGTAGTAGAAACAATGAGTCTTATAAAAAAGAGTCTACCATCATATTTAGATATGCTACCAATTACACGTAACTCCGTACGAATTACAGGAGGAGTCATTACTGGGCACATTGCAGGTGCTGCAAAGAGCACTTTTGGCTGACATGAAAGACTGAAACAATACTAATTTCATGAACTTTAATCATACTTTGACTTAGGAATGGGGTCCATTCCTGTCATGGTATTAGAAACCCAAAAGATTTGGAAAAATTAAAAAGGGACAGGTCAGCATTAATACCTTGGTTACTGAACATAGGCCTTGCGTTCATGTAAACTGCCCTATATAGGATTATCAGTGAATTTATCACAACTTTTGGTCAGTGAAACATGGTAGCTGCCCTGGGTATCTTATGAGAATAAATGTTGTTGGACCTTATCCCTCTAAGATATAATCCCATGATGGTATGAAGTTACGAAGATGCTGTGCCACAGGAAAACAATAAAGGTCTAAAATACTTCCCTACACTGTGCCTTCTCAGGATTCCAAACTTTCTTCAGAGAGTTTTTTTGACACTCTATCCCCAGTGTATGTCAGTAAGCAGCCTCTTCCCAACCAGTAGGCCTAATTATTCCCCATGGTGAAAATTGACTGGCAGAGCCATCATTCAGACAGCCATCAGGGTTTGTTTAAGGATTTTTTACATTTGTGCTTTTTCCCCACAGATGTTCAGCTTACAGAGTGGGGAGTGGGGGCATACAATGGGCTTGATCACGCTGCACATCCCTCACTTCTGCAAGAGATGTTGCCAGCTATCAGCCCTGTTCCTTCCATTCAAAGATGGGGTGTAGTTTTCCTGGACTCCACCAGAGAATCTCCCACAAACACCCATAACCTTCTCCTTCCCCCATAAAAGGTGAGTGGAACTTGCCCCTATACTCTTCTCCCTCACCGCTTGGCTCCTGCAGTGCTGTAACCACTAGTCCAACCCCAGTCATGTGTGTCGCAGTGAGGACTCCATCTCTGTGCTGCATGGAGCCAGGCTTGACTTCCTGCAAATTTTAAAAAAACCGGAGGGAATTCTGTAGGGTAGAGAAAGCTAGAGAGCAAATAGGCAGTCCTTTTCATGCTTAATGGCTGCCATACATATGATGTAAACAAGCAATTTCCAAGGCCTGATTCAGCATTTAAAACAGGCTTTAATGGAAAAGTGGAATAACCAGAAATAAGAAATACAGATTAAGCAAAAATAAGTTAGTAATATTCAAATTAAACAAAAATGAATGAGGTTAAAACAACTTTAACAGCAAAACAAATAAATAAATTAATACAGCAAATAATCCAGATAACACTTGTTTAATTAGTGGCTCAACTGTCTGAGGGACAAAGTTGGGGTGAGGACTCGCTTGAACGGTCAATGCCAGCTCATTCATCAGTTGTCTGGGGGGGGGCTGCTAGACCTGCTGAATCGGTAACCGCTATTAGTGGCTGGGTATATTACCCAAACATGGTATCCATATTGTGCCTTGCTGCATCAGCAGGGGTTTTCCTACTGTGCCATGGAATAGAAGGTGTTTTAGGGAGCACTCAAGCCTCCTCCTTCACCCGACATATATGGTGAGTTAGCAGGCAGCTTGTAGATAGGCTGCTGTAAGTGGCTAGCAAACTGACCTGCCCTCTGTCACCAACTCTTACTGCTGGCATAATGGATTGGTAGATGGACCTTCCTGGGTAAAACTAATGGGCCCCTAGATGTCCTAACCCAGGGATGCCTAGCTTCAGCAAACAGAGAAAAGCCAAACAAAACAAGCTCTGCTAAGTGACCTTAGGCAGTCAAGCTCTCAGAACTAAGGCAGTTTACTCTCCTCTTACCAGAATAAAAATAGCTTCTTCACTTTTGGCTGAAAGGTTATCAAAGCACAAAACTGTGTTTAAATCAGTAGAAACGCACTCAAAATATAGAAAAATACTTATCCTGTTGCTATGAGCCTGTCTTTGCAGTCAACATGATGGTTGGTTCAAGGGCATAAAAGCAGGAGTGGACCAGCTCACCTTAAAGGCTAACTTCATCTCTAAAAAAACAAAAATAAAAATGGTTAATTTTATTATTGTTTCTGTGCATACACTCTGGACCAGAGTTAGCAAATAGCTGTTTTGCAGTTATTAGTAATTTTGTAACATCTACGGGAGTGAAGATGTTCATCGTGCATACAGCTGCAGTCATTACAGATGGGTTCTCCTGCCGTCAGGCGGGTCCTCGGTCGGCCGAATTCCAAAGTCTAGGTCCGGCGTCGGTTGTTGTCGCTTTCTTTCCTGACGTCAGTGCGACAGGGGTATATAAGACACAGCCAACACCATTTTCTTCAGTCTTTTTTGCTGCGCGGTGCCCGAAGCAGAAGCAGTTCGCAAGTGCCGGTCGGCCAGCTCCTGAAATTACGAAAATTTGGAAACCGAAGTCTTCTTTAAAGCTAAGTACCCCGTTGGGGAAACTTTTCTTGCCTCAGACCGATGTCAGACAAAGTTAACAATTGTATTTCTTGTGGGAAGCAAATACCGCATAAGGATTTCCATTCCCTCTGTATACCTTGTTTAGGCCCAGACCACAACGTCTCGGGCTGTCGCTTTTGTGCTACTTTCAATAAACGCACTATTAAGCGTCGGGCAGAGTTCGCCCAGCACTTTTTTGGTAAAGCTTTTAATTATAAAATGTCGTCGGAGACTCCGACTACTGTTTTGTCCAAAAAACGCAAGGACAAAGACCGACACGCGAGGTCCACGGTCTCCACCGACACCACGCCAAAACCTGCTACACGTGGTCCGGTTCTCAGCGAGGCGCCTACGCAGCCCCTGACTACCGACGACACTTCTCTGGCGGTGTCTTCTGTAACCGAGACCGCAGGTTCCTCGGCCCATACCGTGACTACAGCTACCGAAGCCACTGTGAGTGTTGAGCCTCTTAATGTGGACAGGTCCACTTCCACCCATGGTGTCTTCAGACCTTCTTCTTCCTTTTCCATAAAGGCCTTTACTAAGTCTAAATCAGCCATGAATTCCAAGAGGCCTGTTGCACAGGGCCCATCTCCAGGCCCCATGCCTAAAAAGCAGATGCTCAAAATGGCTGAGGATTTAATTACTCTTATCAGGGGTTCCCAACCCCCTCCGGACAAGAGACCCAGAGTGGAGGAAGATTCTCTCTCTTCTGACTAGGGCTGCATTATTTCAGAACATTCTGATGAAGAGGAACATTCGTTTTCCCCTTTTGAAGATTCTAATGCAGAGCAGTCCATTCCTTCTGTATCCCCCCCAGATGATTTTTCATTCGGGGAAACCTTGCATACCTTGAGGGAACACTTCCATTGGGAAGGCCAAGATTTTTCAGATTCCAAGAAAAGGCTTAGGGAATTTCTTTTGCTACCTCAGCACAGACCTCTGGCGATACCTCCTGTCTTGGACATACTTGATGATGTTTACTCGGAGGCTTGCCTTAATCCGGATTCCCTGCCTCCTGCCCCAGTCAAGCCTGATAGGTACTACAGAGTTCCTAACTCACACCAATTTCTTTACAAAAGCCATAATGCTGACCTTGAAACCATTTCTCAAGGCCCCAAGGGAATGAAGGCCTCTACTGCTAAGACTCCATTACCTTCCGAGAGAGAGTCTAGATCCTTAGAAAGGTGGAGAAAAAAGGTATATACCTCGGCCACCCTAGCCATGAGGGCCTTAAATTGTCAGTTCCATATGCTTAAATATCAGCAGTTTCTGTTATCACAATTAAGGAATAAAATGTCACAACCTGAACAACCAGATTTGAAGGAGTTGCAGGATATGATGCATAGTGCAGAACAAGTGGGTAAACACACCTTACAATGTGGCTATGATGCTCTAGAGGCCTCAAGTAGAGCTGCTGTTACAGGATCAGTCATTCGTAGACATGCCTGGCTTAGGGAACAAACCTTGCCTGATCATGTTAAAGCTAAACTACTAGATGCTCCTTTACAAAAGGATGTATTATTTGGTACTAATGCTGAGGAGATACTACGGAAAATGGAAGAAAAGCTAAATCTATGCAAACTGTCAAAGCTTTTCTACAGGTACAACCACCACGCTTTTAGCAGAAATTGGCCTTCAAAAACTGGTCCTTTCCAGCCACGGACAAGCCCCAAAGAGGTAGATACAGGCACACAAGGGCAGAGGACAATCTCAAGGATCATATAGAGGCAGACAATGGCAATCTCCAGCACCAAGAGGTGGCGAAGACAGTGCACAACAATACAGGAAACAAACCCAATGACTTTCTCCTTTGCATGCCAAGCAAGGCTCAGGTGGCAGCACCCTTGGGAGGAAAGCTGGCATTATTTTCAAAAAATTGGCATATTGTCACAAAAGACAAATGGATCCTGGACATTATAAACGGAGGCTACAGATTTCATTTTCACACTCTTCCAAAAATGAGAGGCATGCCGAACCTGCCACACAATCAAAGGGCAGAGGCTCAAATACAAATTTCAAAGCTCGTGGACATGAAAGCTATTCAAGAGGTACCTACTCACGAACAAGGTCAAGGTTTTTATTCCAGACTATTCCTGGTACCAAGGAAGGGAACCGATTGGAGACCCATTTTGGACTTATCCATCCTAAACACATTTTTACTCGTACCAAAATTCAAGATGCTCACCTTACAGCAGCTTCTTCCCATGCTGGGCAAGGAGTCTTGGCTGGTAACATTGGACCTCAAGGAGGCATACCTGCATGTCCCAATCAGACAAAGCTGCAGAAGATACCTCAGATTTCTTGCAGGTTCAATCCACTATCAATTCTCTGCATTACCCTTTGGCTTATCTACTGCGCCCAGAGTATTCACGAAATGCCTGGCATCAGTAATTGCCTACTGCAGACTTCAAGGGATACAAATGTACCCTTATTTGGACGATTGCCTGATCCAAGCGGACAGCAAAGACATACTTCTGGAACATCTGGCTTATGTAACACGGTTATTGAATTCTCTGGGATACACAGTCAACAAAGAGAAATCCAGGCTAACACCATCTCGGAAAATTATTTTCCTGGGTGCCAACTTGGACACAAACACCCAGATGGCCTATCTTACGCCAGAAAAACAGGGGCAACTAACTCAGTACTTCAAGATGCTAGCAAGTTGTACCAGGCTAACTGCAAGGAAAATCCTGCAGGCTCTGGGGTTCATGGCATCTTGCATTCTTCTAATCCCATGTGCAAAGTTGCATATGAGGAAACTTCAATGGTACCTAAAAAACCTATGGTCTCAACACAGCCACAGTTTGGAAACAATAATACCACTAATTCCATGTTTGCAAAAGGAATTTCTATGGTGGTCCCAAGCATGCCAAACAAACACAGGTCTACCATTCTGCAAGCCTCAAGCAAATCAAGTCATCACAACAGATGCCTCAGACTATGCCTGGGGGGCACACATGACAGACAGGTGCATTCAGGGCAAATGGTCCCAAAAGGAAAAGCACCTTCACATCAATCAAAAGGAAATGCTAGCAGTGATAAATGCCATTACAGCCTTCAAGGGCCTCCTGCATCCAGGGCAATCATTGATAAGAACAGACAACACCACAGTAATGTGGTACATAAACAAACAAGGAGGAACACATTCATACCCTCTGTGCAGGCTGGCCATGTCACTTTGGAGCATGGCTCTGGAATGGCAAATCGAGCTTCAAGCACAGTACCTGCCAGGTTTGGAAAACACGCTGGCAGACAATCTAAGCAGAAATATGACAGATCCGCACGAATGGAAGTTGCATCCTCAAGTGTTTACAAAGATAATCCAAGCGTGGGGAAGGCCGGACATAGATCTCTTTGCCTCCCACAAGAATCATCAATTGACAAAATTCTGCTCAAGAACATTTCATCCAAAGGCCTGGAGAGTGGACCCCCTTTCTTTCAGTTAGGCAGCACGGACAGTTTACGCCTTCCCACCTTTGCCTCTACTGCCCAAGGTGCTCTTGAAAGCAAGAGCAGACAGACCAAAGATGATACTGATTGCTCCAGACTGGCCAAGACAACACTGGTACCCACTCCTGAGAAGTCTAACACATTCTCCTCCCTGGACCCTACCTCTAATGCCTCTTCTCCTGACTCAGCACAGCTACAAAACTCTTCACAGTCAGCTGAAAACACTCAATCTGGCTGCATGGAAAATTCCTTAACACCACAACAGACCCTACTCTCCAAGGAGGTGCAGGATGTCATTTTGGAGGCCAGAAGACCATCTACTAGAAAAGCTTACTCCGCAAAATGGAAACGGTTTTGCGCTTGGAATGAGAAAAAGGGCCAGGATCCTAGAAAACTGAATTTACCTCAGATATTACAGTATCTAGCTGAGCTGTTGAACAGTGGACTTTCATTTTCCTCCATCAAAATCCATGCCTCAGCCATTTCTGCAGAATACTACACTGATCCACCCTTATTCTCTCACCCTCTCTTAAGGCAGTTCCTCAGAAGGGCTAAGAATATAAGACCTCCAAGGAAACAACCAATACCAGCCTGGGATCTTAATTACATTCTAGAAAAATTAACATTGCCTCCCTTTGAACCAGCTGCCTCAACAGATTTGCAATATTGGTCCTGGAAAACAGCTTTCCTTCTGGCTATTACCTCAGCTCGTAGGGTCTTGGAACTACAAGCCCTCATGGCTGTGCAGCCCTTTCTCATCTTCCATCAGGACAGGGTTTCCCTACGAACCAACCCGTCATTTATGCCTAAGGTAGTATCCAGGGTAGCTTTAAATCAGGCCATACACTTACCTACCTTTTACCCCAATCCTCAAAACAAAGGGGAAAGGCTGCTACATTCCTTAGACATCCATAGACAGCTGCGTTACTATTTGGACAGAACAAAGCCTTTCAGGAAATCAGAACAACTCTTTGTGTCCTATGCTGTAGGAGCTCAAGGAAGCCAATTTCCAAACAGACAATTTCAAAATGGATAGGCCACTGCATACGGTTTTGTTACTCCTTTCATGGTAAATCTGTACCTGCAGGCATCAGATCCCACTCCACAAGGGCCACAGCTACCTCTGCAGCCTTCCTCAGAGGAGTCCCTACCAAAGATATTTTGGAGGCAGCCACTTGGAGTTCTGTGCATACCTTCACTAAACACTACCACCTACCTTTATACTCCAAAACTAGAGCAGGCTTTGCCACTGCTGTGTTGCAGGGCATTCTGGCTCCTCCCAGTTCCACCTAGTGCCTACCACCCTGTGCGTAGCTTTGGGACTCTACCCATCTGTAATGACTGCAGCTGTATGCACGATGAACATAGTACAGTTTTGTACCTACCATAAATGTAGATGTTCGAGTGCTAATACAGCTGCAGTCCAGGTTTCCCTCCCTCCTTCCCCTCTGGGTACAGACCTAGTGGTTAACTCCTCATCTTACAACCTGATTGGGTTATCCTTCTATGGTGTATTTGCTTGCAACTACTGATTTTTGATTATATTTCATTGCATGATTATATATAATATAGATATATATTGCCTTCCTTCTGGGGGCACCTGACATCTGGGGCAAGAAAGACTGAAGAAAATGGCGTTGGCTGTGTCTTCTATACCCCTGTCGCACTGACGTCAGGAAAGAAAGCGACAACAACCGACGCCGGACCTAGACTTTGGAATTCGGCCGACCGAGGACCCGCCTGACGGCAGGAGAACCCATCTGTAATGACTGCAGCTGTATTAGCACTCGAACATCTACATTTATGGTAGGTACAAAACTGTACTTTTTGAGATACTGAAAATTTGTGATTAGTCTCCTGTTCCTGGTATAGGTTAAGTGAAGACAGTAGCCCAGGTCCTGACAACATGTAAGGGTGGGTCTTAATCAAAGTGGCTGAGTTCATTTGACCTTGGTTATCTTTCTTATTTAACCAACTCCTGTCAGACTGTTGTTTACCAGAGTATTGAAAACTGGGTAACATTATTATACTTCATAAAGGAGGTACAACTAGTGCTGTAACTAATTTTAGACTTAGCAGCTTAACATCACTTCTTATCGAGATGTTTGAGAGATGTCTACTTGCAGTTATAGAGGCAAATAATGATATCAGGCATTTGTCACTTATCTCAACATGGTTTTGTTAGGAATAGATCCATCTTTACCAACTCGGTCTATTTTTATGACCTTGACAGTTTGGCATTGGATCATGGATTGGTATATGTGTTACTTATTTAGATGTCTCAAAAACCTTTGACAGCACTCCTCGTTAAATAATCAAGAGAATCCACAAAAAGGTTCTCCACAAATCCACACTTTATAATCTGAATAACTACATGGCTTTGTAATAAGAAACACAAGAGTGAAAATGTTAAAGTATTATTCAGATTGGGCATTGCAGCTGGGGTATCTGAGGGCTCCCTTTTGGGGCCCATTCTGTATAATACAACTGGATATCAAAATATGCAGATGATATTGGTATGGTTATCCCACTTAACTATAATACTAATGGAATCAATTTTAATATCTACTTTATTAGAGTGTATAATTTAAAAATAGTGGACTAAATATTAATCAAGACAAGAATGCTATTATATTTTCCAGCCAATGTGATCCTGAGATAAAAATTAGTATGGGCAGTCTAGAATTACCATTATTACACATGTATAAAGATTTCTGTGTCAGAATTAGTAGCAACCTAAAGTTTAAAGTCAGTGCTCAATTTTTTAAAAGTAAGGTGGTGAGAATTGGTGACTGTTTTTAAAAATCCTTTGCCTAGGATCCTTATTTAATGGAAAAGTGTGATGCCTTCTGTTCATATGGTGTGATAGTAAAGAAACGAATTGTCTTTAAGAGGGAATATAATGTTCAAAGTATATTCTAAGGTGATTAAACAGTCAGTCTGGGAAGTTAGATATAACCAGTCTGTAAGTAAGAGTGGTTCCAGGAACTTTAGATTTTTTAAAACATCTTTATTAAACTATTTAGGGATTGGGGATTGGCATAAGGGTTGAAGTGTTTACTTCACAGAGAGGAGGTACAATGTTTGATTTCCACCATGGGAAATTGGCTAGGCTTAAAATTGTCCACAAGGGCAGCTAGACTTGTACTTAACTATGAACCTATAACTATGAACTTATGACTTTTTTTAACTGGCATGGGTACAAATAAACTAATAGAAAATAAAATAGTACTGGAGTCTTACTATGGTTCATTTTTGTGCAGTATATATACATGCATAATTTGTAACAATTTTATTTATTCCATTACATAAATTGATCACTTCCCACCTTCCCTTCATTCATCCTCCTGAACATTATTTTCCATGCATTGTTCCTAGTAATTTGATTTATTTGTACATAATTTGTTCCTTTCCTTTTTTTAAAGATCACACCTCCATTTCTTTTATCCCTTTACAGTATTCAATACGTTAGTTTTGCTTGGTTTAGATTTTGATTTCAATTTTCTAGTAATTGATTTTTTTGGCAGCCAGTAATATTAAACTTAGTAAAGCCTTACTCTGTCTAGGTAGTCCAGGGCTTATTTCCCAGATCAAAAGAATCATTTCCTTAGATATAATGATTTGCTGCCCAACATTTCTGATAAAAGGGAATTTTTTAAATCTGCCCACTCTTTACATTCCCAAAAGCATATTCCCAATTACCTCTCTCTTTCCCATCATAGCTCAAGCATTTGCTGTCTTACTGATGAAAAAGACTCTGAAGTCTGCACAGGGTATAAAAAATACATTTGCAAACACTTCCATGCAAAATCCTAAATGTTTTCTACTTTGTTGCATACGTAGGAACCATGCAGATGTCCTTCCACTGTTCCTTTGTAAACTGTCTTTCCAATCTCTCTTCCCACTCTATTCTACCCCCTACTGATTGAATCTTATCATGCATTATTTTATATGCCCCACTACCCCTTTTTAACAGTAGCTTCTGTTCTAGACTCCACTAAAAACTCAATCAGAGCAAGATTCCCACATTGATCTGAGAGTGTTCATCATTTCTAAACTCCAATGTGCAGTGATAAGCTATGAGACTATTATGACAGAGGCCAGAAGAAGCAGATGTGCACATGTAGAGGGTTCAGTCAGATGGAAGTAGGTTCTGTTCTTTCTCTTGACAAGGGGGCATGCTAAGACCAGATGTGGAGTACAAGCTGTACTGAGATTACAGTGAAGAGTACTACAAGCAGATAGACAATGTGCAAGACAAGAGCTGCTACAATAGTTGTGATTTGGAGGGGTTGGAATATGATGAAAGGCTGAAGGCATTGGGCATAAACATTTTGAAGTAAAGAAGATACTTGGAGAATACAGCATGGTCTTATGCTATCTGGAATGGTGGGATGTTGTTAAGAGGGAAGGCCAATGGAAGATATAAAATTCAAGTAAGATGTAAAAAGAAATTATTATTAAAACAAAGGTTGATCCTTGGAATGACCTTCTGGAAAAGGTGTAGATCAGCAGTGGAATTTGAGGGAGCTTTGATTGGTTAGAATAGAAATGAGTGTAACAGCTGTATAACCATTCCACAGTTGGAAACATAATATAATAGGCTACTGATCTTTTGTTAGCTTGTTCTTATTTGTATATATTCCTTATTAGTAGCTGATTGTATCTTTTAAAAGTTTATTTTTGAGTCTAATTCAGTATGTCTAAACCAGTATATTTTATGTCACTGAGACTTAAAGATCTAATGCTCTTCAATTTTTTTTCTCTAGGGCTTTCCCAGACCATGGACTCTACGCCACACCAATTTTTTTCTCATCTGACTGGCTTAATGAATACTGGGATTCAATTGAGGTGGACGATTATCGATTTGTTTATATGGGCCCCAAAGGATCATGGTAATGTAATCATTTCATATTTATTTGTGCTTTGCTTCCAGATGAAAGTAGCAGTCCACCATGGCATCATCCATTCTTTTTTACTGCAGTTATGTGGACATCTCAGAGAGAAGGATTACAGTCAATTAGTCTGCTAACTGCCAACTGCCCCAGAGCTACCTTCCAGATTTTTTTCAAAAGAGGAAGCCCCATTGGGAAAATTATGTATTTTCTTATATCTCTGTTATGTTAATGATATTTTTCTTGATGATATTTCCAGAGAAACACAATCTATTTTTCAGAATTAGCTTTTTGTAGATGTTCATCGTGCATACAGCTGCAGTCATAACAGATGGGTTATCCTGCCGTCAGGCGGGTCCTCGGTTGGCCGAATTCCAAAGTCTAGGTCCGGCGTGGGTTGTCGTCGCTTCTTCCCTGACGTCAGTGTGGCAGGGGTATAAAAGAGCCAGCCGATGCCATCTTCTTCAGTCTTTCTTGCCGCGCGGTGCCCGAAGCAGAAGCAGTTCGCAAGTGCCGGTCGGCCAGCTCCTGAGATTTACGAAAATATTTCAGCCGAAGTCTTCTTGAAAGCTAAGTACCCCGTTGGGGAAACTTTTCTTGCCTCAGACCGATGTCAGACAAAGTTAATAATTGCATTTCATGTGGGAAGCAAATATCGCTTAAGGATTTCCACTCGTTCTGTATTCCTTGCTTAGGCTCAGACCACGACATCTCGGCCTGCCGTTTTTGTGCTAGATTCAACAAACGCACTATTAAGCGTCGGGCGGAGATCGCCCTTCACTATTTTGGTAATAAATTTAATTACATTATGTCGTCGGATACTCCGACTCCAGTTTTGAGTAAAAGACGCAAAGATAAGGACCGACATACGAGGTCCGCGACTTCTACTGACACCATGCTAAGGCCGACTACCGGTTCTCCGGTTCTCAGCGAGGCACCTACGCAGTCCCTGAGTACCGATGACACTTCATTACCTGTGTCTTCAGTACCCGAGGTCGCAGGCTCCTCGGTCCCCATTCCACCTACAGATACCGACGCCACTCTTGGCGGGGAAACTCAGAGTTTAGACAGGTCTGCCATTTCTCAAGGTGTCTTCAGGCCTTCTTCCTTCTCTATTAAAGCTTTCACAAAATCTAAAGCAGCCATGAAAACTAAAAAACAGGGACCTCAAACCCCCTCTCAAGGCCCCATGCCTAAAAAAACAGATGCTCAAAATGGCTGAGGATTTGATTACTCTTATCAGGGGTTCTCAACCCCCCCCTCGGACAAAAGGCCCAGATTAGAGGAAGACTACCCTTCCTCAGATCGAGACTCTATTACCTCTGAACATTCTGAGGACCAGGACTATACCTATTCTCCTTTTGAAGACTCTGATGCAGAGGAGTCTATTCCCTTGGTCTCCCCCCCTGAGGACTACTCTTTTGGGGAAACCCTGCATACCTTGAGGGAACACTTTCACTGGGAAGGCGAAGATTACGCAGATTCCAAGGAAAAGGCTCAGGGATTTTCTCTTGCTCCCCCAGCATAGGCCCCTGGCTATCCCTCCTGTTTTAGATATATTAGATGATGTGTACACAGAAGCCAGCCTAAACCCAGATTCTTTACCTCCAGCTTATTACCGGGTCCCTGATTCACACCAGTTCCTATACAAAAGCCATACTGCTGACCCAGAAACTATTTCACAGGGTCCCAAGGGAATTAAGGCCTCTACTGCTAAAAACCCATTACCTTCAGAGAGAGATTCCAGAGCTTTAGAAAGGTGGGGGGGAAAAGGTGTATACCTCGGCCACTTTAACCATGAGGGCATTAAACTGTCAGTTTCATATGTTAAAGTATCAACAGTTTTTGTTATCTCAGTTGAAAAGCAAAATGACACAACCAGAACAACCAGATTTAAAAGAGTTGCAGGATTTGTTGCATGGTGCAGAGCAAGTGGGTAAACACACCTTGCAGTGTGGTTTTGATGCTTTAGAGGCCTCATGTAGAGCTGCTGTTACAGGGTCTGTCATATGTAGACATGCTTGGCTCAAAGAGCAAGCCTTACCAGATCATGTCAAAGCTAAATTACTAGATGCACCCCTTCAAAAAGACGTATTGTTTGGTGTTAAAGCTGAGGAGGTACTAAAGAAAATGGAGGAAAAAGCGAGATCAATGCAAACAGTAAAAGATTTCCTGCAGGTACAACCTCCACGTTTCAGCAGAAACTGGCCTTCAAAAAATTGGTCCTTTCCAGCCACGGACAGACCTCAAAGAGGCAGATACAGACGCCCGAGGGGTAGAGGGTAACCTCAAGGATCATTCAGAGCCAGACAATGGCAAGCACCAACCCCAAGAGGTGGAGAAGATAGATCACAGTCATTCAGAAAGCAGACACAATGACTTCCCCCTTTACCTGCCAAGCAAAGCTTTAATGGTAGCAACTTTGGGCGGAAAACTGGCATTATTCTCAAAAAATTGGCATATTGTCACAAAAGACAAATGGATTCTGGACATTATATACAGAGGCTACAGATTCCACTTTCACACCCTTCCAAAAATGAGAGGCATGCCAAACCTGCCACAAAATCAAAGGGCAGAGGCACAAAAACAAATTTCAGCTCTCATGGACATGAAAGCTATTCAAGAGGTACCTGCAAAAGAACAAGGTCAAGGGTTTTATTCCAGACTATACCTGGTACCAAGGAAAGACAAAGATTGGAGACCTATTTTAGACCTATCCATCCTAAACACATATTTACAGGTACCAAAATTCAAGATGCTCACATTACAGCAGCTTCTTCCCATGCTGGGCAAGGAGTCTTGGCTGGTAACATTGGACCTCAAGGAGGCATACCTGCATGTCCCTATCAGACAAGATTGCAGAAGATACCTCAGATTTCTTGCAGGTTCAACCCATTATCAATTCTCTGCATTGCCCTTTGGCTTATCTACTGCCCAGAGTGTTTACGAAATGCCTGGCATCAGTAATTGCCTTCTGCAGACTTCAAGGAATACAAATATACCCATATCTGGACGACTGCCTGATCCAAGCGGACAGCAAGGACATACTTCTGAAACACCTGGCATTTGTAATAAAACTGTTGAACTTTCTGGGATACACAGTCAACAAAAAGAAATCAAAACTAATACCCTCTCAAAAAATAATTTTCCTGGGTGCCAGCTTGAATACAACCACCCAGATGGCCTACCTCACGCCAGACAAACAAGGGCAACTATCTCAATACTTCAGCAAAATGGCAACCTTCACCAGGCTGACTGCAAGGAAAGTCCTGCAGGCTCTGGGTTTCATGGCATCTTGCATCCTTCTGATCCCATGTGCAAAGCTGCATATGAGGAAACTTCAGTGGTACCTAAAAAACTTATGGTTTCAACACAGCCACAGTTTGGAAACAATTATACCACTCATTCCATGTCATCAAAAGGAATTTCTGTGGTGGGCTCAAGCATGCCAAAGGAACACAGGTCTCCCTTTCTGCGTACCTCAAGCAACTCAAATCATCACAACAGACGCCTCGGACTACGCCTGGGGGGCACACATGACAGATCAGTGCATTCAGGGAAAATGGTCCCAAAAAGAGAAGCACCTACACATCAACCAAAAGGAAATGCTAGCAGTGCAAAATGCTATTATGGCCTTCAAAGACCTACTGCATCCAAGACAGCTATTGATAAGGACAGACAACACCACAGTGATGTGGTACATAAACAAACAGGGGGGGGGGGACTCATTCATACCCCCTCTGCAGACTAGCCATGACCCTCTGGAACATAGCTCTGGAATTGCAAATCCAACTTCAGGCACAATTCCTGCCAGGGAAGGAAAACACACTGGCAGACAGCCTAAGCAGAAATATGACAGATCCACACGAATGGAAGTTGCATCCTCAAGTTTTCGCAAAGATTACTCAGGCATGGGGACAGCCAGACATAGATCTCTTTGCTACCCACAGAAATTACCAATTGAAAAAATTTTGTTCAAGGACCTATCATCCACAGGCCTGGAAAGTGGACGCACTTTCTTTCAATTGGACAACGTTGACAGTCTATGCCTTTCCACCTCTTCCTCTGCTGCCCAAAGTTCTATTAAAAGCCAGAGCAGAGAGGCCGAAAATGATTCTCATTGCTCCAGATTGGCCAAGACAACACTGGTATCCGCTCCTGAAGAGCCTGACACATTCCCCACCATGGATCCTACCTCTAGTGCCTCTTCTGTTGTCCCAGCACAACTTCAAAACTCTTCACAGCCAGCTCAAAACCCTAAATCTAGCTGCATGGAGAATCCTTTGATTTCACAACAGACCCTCCTCTCCAAGGAGGTGCAGGATGTCATCTTGGAAGCCAGAAGACCTTCTAATAGAAAAGACTACTCCACCAAATGGAAACGATTTTGTACCTGGAATCAGAAAAAGGGCCAGAATCCTTGGGTAATAAATTTACCTCAAATTTTACAGTACCTAGCTGAGATGTTAAACAGTGGACTTTCCTTCTCCTCCATCAAAATCCACGCTTCAGCCATTTCTGCACAATACAACACAGATCCTCCTTTATTCTCTCATCCTCTCTTAAGACAGTTCCTCAGATGGGCAAAGAATATAAGACCCCCAAGGAAACCACCAGTCCCTGCTTGGGACCTCAACTTCATATTGGAAAAGCTGACCCTTCCTCCATTTGAGCCAGCTGCTTCAACAGAACTACAAAACTTGTCATGGAAAACAGTCTTCCTTCTGGCCATCACCTCAGCATGCAGGGATTCAGAACTACAGGCCCTCATGGCTGTGCAACCTTTCATCATTTTCCATCAGGACAGAGTTTCCTTACGAACCAACCCTACCTTTATGCCAAAGGTAGTATCCAGTGTAGCCTTGAATCAGACTGTCTACTTACCTACCTTTTATCCTAACCCACAAAACAAAGGGGAAAGACTACTGCATTCCTTGGACATTCACAGACAACTTCGTTATTATTTGGACAGGACAAACCCATTCAGGAAATCCGAGCAACTCTTTGTGTCCTGTGCTACAGGTGCTCAAGGAAAGGCTATCTCCAAACAGACAATCTCAAAATGGATAGCCCACTGCATACGCTTTTGTTACTCATTTCATGGAAAAGCTGTGCCTTCAAGCATCAGATCCCACTCCACAAGGGCCACAGCTACCTCTGCAGCTTTCCTCGGGGGTTCCTACCAAGGACATTTTGGAAGCAGCCACTTGGAGTTCAGTGCAGACTTTCTCCAAACACTATCACCTTCCACTTTACTCTAAATCTAGAGCGGGATTTGCCACAGCTGTCTTGCAGGGCATCCTTGCTCCTCCTAGTTCCTCTTAGTGCCTGCCACCCCTACTACTTAGCTTTGGGATTCTTCCCATCTGTTATGACTGCAGCTGTATGCACGATGAACATAGTACAGTTTTGTACCTACCATAAATGTAGATGTTCGAGTGCTTATACAGCTGCAGTCCAGGTTTCCCCCCCCTCCATCCCCTCTTAGGACAGGCCTTATGACAAACACCTTCTCATACAATCTATTTGGGGTATTCTTTTATGGTGTATTTGCTTGCAACTACTGTTTTTTGATTATTCTATATTGCATGATTACATAAGTTTATGTTTTGCTTTCCTTCTGGAGGCACCTGACATCTGGGGCAAGAAAAACTGAAGAAGATGGCGTCGGCTGGCTCTTTTATACCCCTGCCGCACTGACGTCAGGGAAGAAGCAACGACAATCGACGCCGGACCTAGAATTTGGAATTCGGCCGACCAAGGACCTGCCTAACGGCAGGATACCCATCTGTTATGACTGCAGCTGTATGAGCACTCGAACATCTACATTTATGGTAGGTACAAAACTGTACTTTCCATAAAGCCTTTTTGACTGCAAGCATTAGATCCTGTTCAAAAATTTATATTTTAAGTTCTGCTTTTGCTTAGGAGAGTCTCACTTTTTGGCTAATTGTTAATTTTTTTTTATGAATTTTACTAGGAAATCCCAGAGAAGTAAAAAGACCATGCTTTGAGTATGAGTGATGCAGAAAAAACAGAAGCCAGTTTTCAGGCATCAGAGCATTCATCTGCATTGTCATGAGAGTCCCTTCCTCCAAAGAAAGCACATAAAAAGAACACTGTCACAAGTAGAGAGAACAGCCTTATGAGAATTGCTGAAGAATGTAATGTTGCTTCTTACAGCCCCAAGGTGGACAGCCTGGTTGGTGGGACCTTTTTTCCTGCCGGTTTCTGTCTGACCCTTTTTGTAAGCAGTCGTGCAGGCAGCAGCTATCATGTCCTTCTACACAGAGTGTCACAAGACTGGTACTCATAAGACTGTGTTGCTACAGACAGCAGACCTCCATCTGGAATTGGTGGTGCAGTCAGGGAAGGATTCATTGCCTTTGCCTACCAGAGGCAAGGTCAGATAGGGCAACAGTCTACATCCTGGTCACATTCCTTGGAGCCGTGGATAATAGAATTTCATAGACCTCCCACTTCACTGATTCAGACTGTACAGCAGATGATCTTTTCATTCGATGACAAGTAGCCATGTGGAGCAATTCTCCACCTTCTGCTGCCATACAATGTAAGTGAGAAAGGGAAACTTCTGCTGCTATGAACTTGGATTCTTCCTCGTTGGAAGAAGATTTCGCTTGTAACATCCAGTTGTTCAGGTGTCAGACTAAATAGCAGCAGGACAAATACAAAATGCTTCTGATAAACAATTTATTTATTTATTTTACATTTGTTGACCGGGCTAATCCAACTGGATACATGTCCATTTTCAGTGGAGGCCCGAGGAGAAAAGCTCCAGTAAAAAAAACATCTTAAAGACATATTAAAAACATATTAAAAACATTCTTGGAAAAAAGCATAGAGATATATCGTACAACTATTAGAAAATAAACATTAATATAGAGTGATGCATCCTCAGATTAACAAAAATTTACAATTTACACATTTTGATTTGTAAAAATTTAAAAATACCGAAACATAATTTAAAGAAAGCACTGTTAAAAAGTTAGTTAAAGAATTGAACATGGAAAGTGGTACTCAGGAATGATAATGTTAGAAATTAAGAGGAAAGATCAGTTTATAGAGAGTTACATAAAGAGGTTTATAGTTCAGAATATTCTGTTTTAAATGAAACAGGAAAATTAGTGAATAACAGTTAGTCAGGGTTGGTACAAGAGCATAACCAGTGGTTAGAGAGGAAATGTTTTAGGTTAGTTTTAAATAGTGGGAGAGAGGTTAGGGTTGTAAGGTCTTGTGGTAATTGATTCCATATTTTGCCAACTGAGTTAGAAAATATGGAGTCGCCTGCTGAGTTATATGATAAGGAAGTGTAAATCAACATTTTGTTAGCGGAACGTAGATTCCTCAGGTTGTTATATAACCTTATGAAGGTAGTAAGAATTGGTGTGTTGTTGGGTTGGTATAGGGCTTTGTGGGCAATTATAAGTTGGTTGAATTGTAATTGGTGAGGTAATTCAAGCCAGCCTAGTTGTTTTAGGTTCTGGCAGTGATGAGTCCTGTAGGGAGTGTTTGTAGCAAATCTGGCAATATTGTTGTATGATCTAGCTAGTTTGTTTAGGTTATTTTTAGAAAGATTGGTATATATGGGAGAAGGATATAATAGGGTAGAGATTAGGTGAGTTCTAGATATTGTGGTCCTGGCTTCAGGTGTTAGGAAAGGTTTAATTCTCTAGAGGGATCCGAGTTTTCTGTTAACATTCTTTATTGTGGTGTTTATGTGACTGTCAAACTTTAGATGATTGTCAATAGTAATACCTAGGAGTTTGGTGGTGGGGTCTGGTGAAATAACGGTACCATTACTGGATATGAGTGTGAAATGAAGAGGGGGAGACAAGTAAGAAGGTGTAAAGAGCAAAAGTTTGTTTTTTTTAGGGTTAAGGAGAAGACAATGGTTAGAGAACCATTGTTCTATAGTGGTGAAAGCTTTTTGTGTGAGAGAATGAAGTTCATTTTGGGATGTGCCAGAAGAGATTATGGTAGAGTCATCTGCATATTGAATGCAGGCAGAGAGTGGAGTAGAAAGATGAAGGTCATTTATGAAAATGGAAAACAATAGTGGTCCTAATATGGAGCCCTGAGGGACACCTAGTGAGGTGGGAAGGAGGTCTGAAAGATGGTTTTGCCAGAGAACTGCTTGTTTTCGGTTTTCCAGGTAAGATGTAAACCAGTTCATAGCAGGATTGTCGAGAGAGAGTAACTTCAGAAGGTGGAGGAGAAGCTGACGATTGACCATGTCAAAGGCTTTGGAAAGGTCTACAAAGAATGCTGAGGAAGGAATATTTTTATTGCGATTTTTGTTGATGCTGTTAGTAAAGGATAACAAGGCTGTGGTGGTACTATGAAATGGCCGGAAACCATGTTGACAGTTAGCTAGAAGATTATGGAGGAGTAGGTGGTTTAGTAATTGTTTGTGGATGCATTTCTCCATTATTTTAGCGAGTGGAGAGAGTAGAGCTATGGGCCGATAGTTGGAGAAATCAGTTGAGTCTCCACCTTTGTGAAGAGGAATAATGTGTGAGATTTTCCAGATAGATGTGATAGTGCCTTCTTTTATGGTTCTATTAATCAATATGGAGATGGCATAGGCAATAGCTTTGGCTCCTATTTGAAGGTATTCTGCTGGTAATTTATCAGCTGAGGGGGTAGTCGGTTTTAATTTTTGAAGTAAGGAGGAGATATAGGAGGTTTGTATAGGTTCGAGATGGAAAGGGGGGGAATGGAGCTCGGAGTGGGCAATTTGGAAGTATCAGGTTTTTGTTGATTTGCTAGATTTAGTATAGCGGTAGTAAAGAAATTATTAAAGGCATTTGCTGTTTGTGTTGGACAGTCATTGTTGGAGCCTATTGGATTAGGTGTGGCTACTTTGCCTGGTGATAGTAGTGTGTTAATAGTAGTCCAGAACTTTTGTGGTTGTTGAAGGGATGATTGTTGTAGTTAAATATAAAAGTTCTTTTTTATCTTGTAGGATAGATTTTTTTGTTATGTTTCTTTGTTGTCTAAAAGTTTGGTGATCAGTATTATTCCTTGTGGTACGCCATTTTGCCCAAGATTTGTTTCTATTAAGGATTAGTTTCTTAGTATGATTTGAGAGCCATTTGTCTGGTTTTGTTTTCATTCTTATAGAGCGCATTGGGGCATGATGGTCTAATATAGCCAGGAGAGACTTAAGAGGTGACCAGTTGCATTGTGTAAGTTCAGTTTGAAATAGTTCGTGGTCAAAATGTTTTTTGGTACGGACTGTTCTGACTGAAATAGGGATAGCTAAACTTGTTTTATGTCTGATAATATATGTTAGAGAGTGGTCACTAAGGTCGTCTGGGAGGGTTCCTGTTGTATATTTTTGTTGTGGGCTATTTGTTAGTATCCAGTCCAGGATACTTTCTTTATTATTAAGTTTATTTGTTCTAGTTGGAGCAGTGGAAGAAAGCCAATGCATGCAACCCTGTAGCCAACAGCCTGACAAGTCTTTTTGACCAATCTTAAATCAACTACCTTTCCCTCTGCCTTCACTTTCTCCATATCTTCCCACCCTCATTAGCCTGTTACCATGACAGACAGTTGGATGAGGACTATAATTCTGAATGTATGCAGAACAGAGTTCAGATCTGTCTCATTCCTGATGAGAATGTCTCCCATCTTGGAGTGATACAGAGAGTTGAAGAAGTTAGGTTCCTATGGTCCTTGGAGACTGATTTGGTGTCTTTCAGTCCTCTGTTTTTGAAAATACTAGAATTTCTAATGCTTACCCAATAGTGTCCCCTTCATTTTCCCTTACCTAGGGCCTAGTGCCTTCATGGTGACATTAGATCTGTGTGATACTGATCTTCACATCCCAATTTTTGAAGAACACAAAATGTGCCTCTGATTAAAGGTGGGGACCATCATTTCCATTTCAATCCTTGCCCATCTAGGTTCTGTGTATTGCCCAAGAATATTCACAAATGTCTTTTGCCCACCATAGAGATTGGATTTCCCCTTAATTTATTCAAATCATGCCTTACCCCACAACAAAATTATTTCTGAGAGACTACACTGCACATACCAGAAATTATGTTTGCCAAAGGAGAAATCCATGTTTTTGAAAATCTGCCTACTGGTCAGCAAAACTGTAGTGTTGATGAGGAACACACTGAAAGCTCTGTCATATATGGCCTCAGTTATCATAATAGTCCCTTAGTGAGGCTACACATGAGAAAGCTCCAGCAGTTATCAAAGGCCTGTCAGAATCAGCACAGATGGTCACTGGATAGAATTTTGTTTGTGCTTCTGTGAATCTAGGAGGAGTTCAGTTTTGGGCAAAACAGGTACACAGGAACAGGGGCCTATACATTACAGAACAGAACAAGTTGCTGATGACCAGTCCATTAGATTTTACTTAGGGAGCCATTCAAGATGGTAAGGGCCCAAGGCAAGTGAACTCTTTCATGGAGAAAGCTCCACATCAGCCTGAAGGAAATACTAGAGGTTATCCTAGTTATTGAGACTTATAGCTTGTTTTGGAAGCTAGGTGAGTTCTAGCTCACCACAAACAATACCACAGTGATGTGGTACATAGCCAGCAGCATAGAACTCATTCATACCACATTTGCAGACTAGCAGTAGAAGCCTGGGATCAGGCCATGTGAGCAGGTATGAAGCTCAAGGCAGTATCCTTCCCATTGGTACTCAGCAGTATAGTGAACAACCTTGGGAAGCACAAGTGAACTGGAACAAAGATATGTTGATGCGAATGCAAACATAAATCTATTTGCATGGAGGGAAGAGACATTTTCCTTGTATGGAAAGAACATGTTTTGTATGTTGCAAAAGGAACTTGGGCAGAAACTCAAATAACTACATATTGTCCCAGGCAACACAGTTGATGGGAGAGCAGCCATACTCCTGAACACAGGGTTAGGCCTGCTTAAACAGAGGTCCAGCATCCTGATCCATCCAAACCTACAGGGGCACAGGCTGGTAACTTAAACACTGATGATCTGACTCTCTTTCTTCTGAAGCACTTCTTTTTAAGGATGTGCTTTGCATTATGAAACTAATCTAGGGAAGTGAAAACAATCTTCACACACTGGAAACCAAGTTGAAACAGACCTAATAACCAAGAAAACAACCTGGTTGATGCAGGATGACAAATTATTTAATGAAGGATAAAAATCAGTCGAATGCTTTTTTTATCAAAGCTAATTAAAATATTTTAACAGGTGACCTTAAAGGAAAATTCCACCTTAGAACTAAAAAATCTAATCTGAAGTAGTTGACTTCATTTGGTCTTTAGCCTGTGGGTTATGGATCCGTATCGGATCTGACATGGCTGCATATCCAGCATCTGATCCGAGCTCCAAGCTCCTCCCCTTACCCATAATCCCCGTCTCCTTTCTCCCTTCAGATCTCATTTGCTGCTGGAAAAGCAAGCATCATTACCCAGGTTGTAGGCTAGTCGTTGGGTATTTAAGTGAATTTTTGGAGATTTTGCTATCTTTCTTAACTTGTTTTCTCATTTTTCTATCTTTCTACCTCCCCACACAGTCATTGGATAAAAAAAAAATAAGTTTCTCTCTTTCCCTTTACTGTTCTTCTTTCTTCTTACGTGAGTGAGTGTGTGTCTGGGCCTGTTTAGGACATGGCTGAAGCCTCTAAATCAGGTTTCAGAAAGTGCACAGAGTGTGGCCATAAGCTCTCTCTAGCCGATGGCCGCACTGTGTGTGTGGTGTGCCTGGGGGCGGCTCACCTACAAACCTCCTGTCCTAGCTGTGCTGGGTTTAATCCCAAAGCACTGAAGGACAGGAGGAATAAACTTATCATGAAGGGACTTCTTCCCTCCTCAAGGACTGTAGTCCCTACTCCCCCTTTGTTAGGAGCAGCAGCTGCTACTTCTTCTTCTCCCCCAGCCTCAGGGACTCAAACTCCCGCCAAGAAGTCCAGGGAAGGGGAGAAGTCTAGGAAAGACAGGCCAAGGAAGCAATCCCCCAGCCGGCCCGCCACCTAAAGTTAGGCCAGAAACCAGGCCTGGATCACCCTGGCTCCATTTCCCTATGTTCTTCCCGGAGCCGGAGGAATCCTGGATCCGGTTGCCTATCAGGGCTTCCCCTCACCAGCAATCCAGGCTGGTGTCTGTGGCCTCATCCCACTGCTCCACCCAGAGCCTCAGTGAAGCGGAGATGGATAAGATGATGCGGAGGTTTATCCGCACCCAAATTCAGATAGGGGTCTTGCCTGCCCCTTCTACCTCTGGAGGGAGGAGCTTGCAGCTTTTTTTCACGCGGATCACTCCTTCTCCAATCCAACCTGTGGTTTCGGAGACCCTGGATCTGGGGACCCTCAGGGTCAAGGGGTCATTCCTGACGATACCTTGTACCTTGACGCTGGCCATTGCCTTGAGCATTTTAGGTCCGACCGGGTCAGATCCGAGCTCTCAGAGCCGTAGTCTCAGGGTCAGATTCAAGAGGTTGCTGTTGGCTCCAAATGTATTCCCTTTGGCATCTTGGCTCCTGGAGTCTCAGCACTGACTCCCCTGTCAGGTCAGAGGGGAACTGCTCCCGCTAGTATGTCTCAGGATGTCCGTTCTCCTTCAGCCTTTGATGTGGTGGAGAGGGTTCTCTCGGTGCAGTCGAGACCCTTTACCATCTCATCCTCGGACTCCTTCCCGACTTGATCTGCTTTGGATACGGTCCTGACCATTTTATCCTCTCACAGATAGCCTGTGCCCGTTTCACCTCATGAAGCTCCCCTGAGGGAGCTGCAGGCATTGGAGAGTCCTCCCCAGAGAGTCCCACTGAGGAGGTTCCTCACAAACGGACGTGTAAAAGGAGGCACTTGGACTCCCCACCAGAGTACTTTACCGAAGACACTGATTTGGAGGAAGGGGAAGGTTCCCCCTCCCCGATCACCCCTGAGAATGTTTCCTTTGGAGACATCATGGAGCTCCTTCACCAGAGGGGAGGGGTCTGTCCAAAAACCAACCTCTGACAAGTCAGTGTTCCTCGAGGCATTCGGCACAGGCCCATCTACTTCCTGGGTGTCCCCTCCTGCGGATCCTTTAGTGGACCTAATATCATCTCAGGCGTGGAAGGAACTGGACACTGTGGAGCCTATCCCAAAGCACCCTGATAAAGTCTTTAACCCCCCTTCAGACAGGACTTGTTGGAATAAGGGGTCCCCGGTGGATGCTATGGTTGTGGCAGCTGCCACGAAGAAAGAGCTCGTGCAGGAGAGCTTTACAGTTCATCCTCCTGACTGAGAGTCAAGGACGATGGACCATTTAGAGAAGTGGGTGTACGCTTCAGCAACTTTTTCCATAAGAACGCTGAGCTATATGACACACTCCATCATCCTAGAGGCAGAGGGGGTCCGAGAAACTTCGGGTCTCAAGAACCGTTCTCAGACAGACCCACACAGCAGCCCTGAAGGGCTGCTCGACTGCTCATCTCTGGAGGCAGTCGAGGGTCGCCTATCACTACACCCAGCGGCAATGGAGTCCATAACAACAGATCACTGGGTGTTGCAAATTATATCCTTAGGTTATTCCATCCCGTTCATCAAACCACCTCTCCCACCAAATCACCTCCCAGATGTTCCACCCATGCAAAGCGAGGAAGTAGATCTGGGGATAGACAAGCTGCTAAGAAAATAAGTTATCCAACCTGTCCCCCTAGGCCAATCCGAGTCAGGCATTTATTCCAGGTTCTTATTAGTGCCAAAGAAAACAGGGGACCTAAGACTCATTCTAGATCTATCCACCTTGAACCTGTCAGTAGCCAAGGCGAAATTCCAGATGGTCAATCTTCAATCCATCCTGCCCTGCCTGCAGGCAAACAACTGGATGTGCTCGATCGACCTCCAGGACACGTACTATCATATCCAGATGGGCAGGTGCTATCGGCTGGAGCCAGTCATTATTGGTTCAGAGCCCTTCCCTTTTGGTGTCACCACAGCCCCCAGGGTGTTAACCAAGGTGATGACAGTAGAAGCGTCTCACCTGAGGCTTCAGGGTATTCAGGTCTTCCCTTACCTGGAAGATTGGCTCCTTGCTGCCCCTTCCAAGCATCTACTTTGCCAGGCCAGGGATTATTTCCTCTTTCTAGCGAAAAGACTGAGCTCAACAAATCGTCACTGCCCCCTATTCAGATCCTAGACTTCATTGGAGCTTGGTTGGACACTATCCAAATGAAAGTTTTCCTCACCCCAGACAGAGTACACAGTCTGAAGTTACATGTTTTGTGCATCCTTCAAGCCCAAGTTCCAACAGCAGACATAATACTGAGGGTGTTGGGGTCTATGACGGCCACGGTCAACCTGTTACCCCTAGCGTGACTTTACATATGGATTCTTCAGTGGACTCTTGCAGTTCAGTGGTCTCTATTAGCTCTACCATTGTCTCATCTGAATCTCTTGTGTATGCAGGGATTCTCTTCAGTGGTGGATTCATTCCCCTGACCTAGTCAGGGGCTGTCCCTTTCTTCCTGCCTTTTCCAAAACCACGGTAACCACAGACGCCTCCCAACTGGGGGGGGAGGCATTGTTCGGGAAGGACAGTTCAAGGCACATGGTCCCCATCCGAGGCCAATTTGCATATCAACATCCTGGAGATTGGAGATGATGGGGGTTCTTCTTGTGTTGCAAGCCCTTCATGCCTTCTTCCTCTAGGGACGATTGCGATTCAGACAAACAACATGTCAGTGGTCTGGTACATCAACAAACAAGGAGGAGCCAGATCTTAGCCCCATTTGTCGCAAAACCATGAGAGTGTTGGAATGGGTGATCTCCACCGGCAGTTTTCTCGTGGCAACGCACATCCTGGGACGGTCCAGCATTCTAGCGGACAGGCACAGCAGATCTATCCTGATACCTTACGAGTGGTCTCTGAATCCTTCAGTGGTGGAGCAGATCTTTCTAAAGTGGGGTCGTTCTTGCTGCGATCTATTCGCATCTCCTTCCAACGCGAAATGCAGCGAGTTCTTTGCTCTGAACCCCCCTCAGGAGGAAGCCCCCAGAGACGCACTGATTCATGCTTGGACTCCGGTCTTCTTTATGCTTACCTTCATCTCGAAGTTTCTTCAGAAAGCTCGCAGGCTAGGGAGCACTGTGATCCTCATCACCCCATTCTGGCCTCACCAAGTCTGGTTTCCCTCTCTATGGTCTCATCTACTAGTTCCACCATGGACGTTGGATCCAGTTCCGGATCTTATTTCTCATCCCTCTGGGATTTCTCAACCAGACCTGGACAGTCTGAAACTCACTGCTTGGCTGCTCCAGTTCCCCTGATTATTAGGATTCCTGGTTTATCATCTCCTGTTAAAACTATTTTGGTAGCAGCTCACAAGTCTTCCACCAGAAGGGTATACCGTAGCAAGTGGAAATGGCTTTCTGTATTGTCTTCTCTGTGGGCATTGGATCCTTTTACTGCTCCTGTGTCTGCAGTATTAGAGTTTTTAGTGGGGATTTTTCAGCAAGGCGCCAGTTCGTCCACTGTCAAAGTTCAGCTGGCCGCAATTTCCAATTTTCATGTGGGGGAAAACATGTCTTCATTAGCCTCTTCTAAACTTTGCAAGACCTTCCTTAAAGATGCTTTTTTTCTAAGACCTCCGGTAAAGGATCCTAAGCCACTGTGGCACTTTACATTAGTGCTCCAGGCTTTAGTCTTCCCTCATTTTGAACCTGCAACTTTGCAGTATCTGTCTTGGAAGACTGCCTTTTTGCTTGCCATTACATCTGCCAGGAGAGTGTCAGAACTTCAAGCACTATCCATCAAAGTTTTGTATATGATTTTTCATAAGGATAGGGTGACTTTGCATACTAAGCCATCCTTTTTTCCCAAAGTAGTGTCCAATATTAATCAGGCTATCAATCTTCCAGTCTTTTTTCCTAATTTTCAGAATAGGGGTGAATATAAATTACATCTGCTGGATGTGCACAGGCAATTATAATTCTACTTGCACAGGACAAAAACTTTTCACAAGTCTGATCAGTTAATTTCTTACTCAAATCCTTTCTTAGGGAAACCAGTTTCTAAGCTGACGATTGCTAGTTGGATTTACCAATGTGTTACTCAAGTGTATTCTGTCAAGGGAATTTCCCCCTCCGGGTTAGGTAAAAGCACATTCTGCCAGATCTATAGCTACTTCAGCAGCTTTTTGGTCCAAGGTGTCAATGGATGATATCTTTTCTGCAGCTACTTGGTCCTCATCTCATATCTTCATTTCACATTATAAATTGGACACTGTATCCAGGAACAGGGCATCCTTTGGCTCTGCCGTGCTCTGGAATATCCTTCCATGAGGGCCACCCAGGTGTTAGTTGCTGGGGACTTTGTCCCACAGGTTGAAGACCAAATGAAGTCAACTACTTCAGATAAAGAAGTTATGTACTCACCATAATGTTCCCATACCTCTCAAGTGTACCTCATTATGAGGAATGTTCCCCATTTGGGATCTTAAAAAGTTCATGTTTCTCGAAGTTCCACATCGGAAGGGTCTGTCACACATTCAATGATAGGAAAATTTTAACCGATATCAGTGGTAAATGGAAATGAACCGTATTAATTCATTAAAACATCTTTTGTATAAGTAAAACCAAAGTATTTTAACCATCCTATAACATCACTAGTTGAAGTTGTTAGTAAGCCATTAGTATGTGTTCCACATTTGGCCCATTTGTTCCACATTATGAGGGCTAGTGTTCCTCATTTTGGAGATGGAAGCTTGAGAGCTATGAATGTTCCATCTGAGTAGTTGTACTTCATTTGTCTTCAAACATCCCCCCTCCTTCCCCCAACCTTGTCACTATTGTCCTGGCCATATATATGGAAGATGAACATTCCAGGAGCATCCCTTGTTATGCTTTGGCTCAGGAATTTTGGGCTGCCATTAGTGGTAAGGTCTTGTTGGGTCGGATGTATGTTATATGTTGAGCAGCAAACTCGATCTGAAGGGAGGAAGGAGACATGGGGCATTATGGGTAAGGGGAGGAGCTCAGATTAGATGCTGGATATGCGGCTGTGTCAGATCCGATATGGATCCATAACCCACAGGTTGAAGACAAATGAAGTACAACTACTCAGATGGAACTATGATGAGTACATAACTTCTTTTTTCAGTTTGTCTTTATTTTCTGAGCTATTTTAACACCTCAAAATCCCTCTGAGTGCTTGTTATAGAATTTGAATAAGTTTTTCAACAAAATGGCTGGCAGTGGAGCTTAACATATCAATGTGACATTATTTCCTTCAAGCCTTTCTCTTTCCAGTAGTCAATTTCAAGTCTGCTTTATGTAAGTGGTGTATTCCCATGCCATTGACATAATGGGATTAGTATGAGTCATGGTCATCCTATATACCTTCTGTAACAGGACTGCTGCTTTTATTTATTGAGTGGCAGTCATTTGTGCATGTCTCAGACCTTGTTTACAGCATACAAAGGAGTTGTACAGCTGCAAACATAAAAAGTAGCTAAATTGCAGGCATTTGTTCGAAGTACCTTATTGTAGTCCAAGATGAATTGGCAGTCAACTTCCCCCACTCTTTTCCCTCAGGTGTCAAAACTGTCTCTCTCTGAGGGATCCTTGTAATTTCATGTACAAGTGACAGCTGCTGTTGGATGGGAAAGGATTTGAAAGTAATTCTGTTCCCCAGTGCCAGCAGTGGAAATATTTTTTTTTTCATTCATTCATTCATTCATTCATTCATCTATTTTAGATAGATCTAACAAACGGAGTTGGCAAGTCGAAATACTCCAAGTCAAACCAAAAAGTCGTGAACGTATTTTTAATAAGAACGTTTTCGCTCCTGGCCAAAACCAAGAGCTTCCTCAGACAATACAAAAAGAGCGCCAAAACACTTTTATACAACCCATTCATGATGTCATATCCTACACAATTGCCAAGTTAAGCATTTTTATACATTATAAAACAAAAGTTTTTAAAAAGTTTAAAAAATTAAACAAAGGTAAAGAGGAAAACTGTTTACATTGCCATCTCACTTAAACAAGTGGTATTTCCCCTGACCGGATACTTTATAAACTTGGTATTGATAAAAACATACATTTAGTATTAGCCCCACATGGTACCCATACTAAAAAGAAAACATTAATAATTCCAAATACTCCAAATGCTAAAGAAATTTAAAACAAAAATATTTTCTTAATAAATAATTTAGACACTGTCTTTATATAGAAAAACTTATACCCACACAAACCAATAGGCTAGCTGTACGCACAAGAGACAGAAATGTAATGTCCCAGATCAGCCTTTACCCAAAGACATTTTTCTCGAAGGTGTTTTATGTATATATGTAAATTCCTACAAACCTTGAATTTTCCATAGTACCAAAAAGTTAATGTCAATTTCTAAGATAACTTTTATATTTTAAAATAATGGAAATATTACACATGTCATTTAGGCCAGGTGGAGAAAAGGCATTTAATAATAACTGCCATTCTAATTCCTTTAGTTCAAGGAGAAGTGGTTGGGGACCCCCCCTAACCCCAACCCTCACTCCATCAATTCCCATAAAGGAAAAACTATGTCCTGTGTTGTCTAATACGTGCTTGGAAAGGGCGTTGTCCGTTTTTTTATTTTTAATGGCATAATTGTGTTGGTAAACACGGTCACGCAATCTGCGGTCCGTTTTACCGACATAAAATGCCGGACAACAGTTGCATAGCGCAATATAGATGATCGATTTAGAATCACAAAAGAACTTCTGTCTTATGTAAAATTTTTCACCCCTAATCGTGAACGAGTTCCCTGTTTTTAATAGTCTACACCAGTTGCAGAACCCACACAAGAAAGTGCCAGTCTGTCTAGACACCCCAGAGTGTGGGTTTTCATTTTGTAAAAGTTCTTTTAAATTCTTACCTCTTTTAAATACAAAACCAGGGGAGGCACCCAAGATTTCAAAAAGATGGTTGTTATTGGTAATAAACTCCCAATTTTTCTTAACAATACTACACATACTAGAAGTGTGTTTATTGTAGGTAAGAATAAACCTATTTTTGAAATCAGCAACCGGGAGGTTAGAACTCTGATCTATATTAATATTAGAATGTTCAATCGAAGGGGTGTTTTCTACATCTACACCTAAATCTATCGCCAATTCAGAAGAAATTTGGGGATTTTGCTGAAGGGTGCCCTGTAAGAGTGGTTGGTAAAACCCTGTATTTCTTTTAAAAGAGACCTCATCTATAAGGTTATCTAAAAAATCAGTAGGGTAACCTCTATTTTGAAACATGTTTCTAAGAGTGCCACACTCCTCTTCAAAATCAACAAGGGTGCTACACATACGTGTTGCTCTCACTAGTTGACCTTTGAAGATGGACTTCTTTTGATTCAAAGGATGGTTACTGGAGAAGTGGAGGAAGGCATTACAATAAGTGTTCTTCCTAAAGATCTTAGAACAAAAACAATTGTTTTGAATGTCTTTGACAAGTTTAACATCTAGGTACTTAGTTTCACTCATTGAAAAGTGGTGAGTGAATGTTAGAAAAGGACATGTTTCATTCATGTAATTCACTAAATTAGTAGCCGTGTCAGAATTCCCCTCAAGAAGGACAAATACGTCATCTAAAAACCTAGTATAAAATTTTGAGGCCTCTTTAAAGAGGGGATGTTCAAACAGGAAGGTCTTTTCCCAGTAGGCCACCACTAGGTTCGCCACGCTACCTCCGCATGGCGAACCCATAGCAATACCCCTTTTCTGTATGTAATGCTCATTATTGAAAATGAAAAAGTTAGATGACAAAATAATGTCAAGTAAAGTGGTGACCACATAAATCTCGTCCTTTGGGGCCTTCATATCCATCAACATAAGTTCCACCCATTCCACAGCTTCAAGGTGTGGTATAGAGGTGTACAAATCTACCACATCAATAGTCAAGAAGCTGTAGGACGGGCTGAACGGAATAATGTTGATGGCTTTGAGGAAGGACCACGAATCTTTGCAGATCTGAGGGAGTGTCTTGAGATATTTACTTAAAATGTGGTCAACCACCTTGGCACTAGGGTGAGTGATACAGCATTTCTCGTCCACTAGTGCCCGCATGGGGGGATCCTCTAAGTTTTTATGTATCTTAGGGATCCCGAACATGATTGGAACTCTAGGGAAGGGTATATTGATGTAATCAAATGTATCAATATCTATTTTCCCCTCAATAAATAGGTCTCTCAGATAACCTTTTATTCTATTGTACTGACCTGTGGTCTCATTCACAGAGGAATTCTCATAAGCTGGAGAGTCAAGAATTTTAAGCATTTTAGAAACATAGTCGTCCTTGTCCAGGATAACCAAGCCCCCACCCTTATCTGGCTTAATAATTCTGATAGGTAAGTTACAAAGGTTTTTCAAACAAGTTCTTTGTTCATATGTAATATTACTATCAGCATCAAACCATCCGATGTTCTTGAACAAATGTCTAAAATCCAACTCACAAGCACACTCAAATGTCTGCAAAGTGGGGTGAAGGGGGGGGTTGAACACACTTAACAACTTAAAGGGTGGTTTATTGTTGCATATTTCACCATTAAATAGTACTTTAAGGTTCATACCACGTACAAAGCATTTGAGGTCCATCGATAGTTTAGGCAGACTAATTTTTTGATCAGGGACAAAAGTTAACCCAAAGGCCCAAGAGTTCAATCAAGTCTTGTTCGATTTTTGTATCAGAAAAATTGTAAACAAAAAAGTCACCTTTGATGTTAGACAAGATGATAGGCTTCTGAATTTGGGGTAGAGTTTCAGAAGTGGAAGGAGCCTCATTTAAACTTTCTTCAAGTTCTTCTGTTGTTGAAAGTTCTTCCGCCCTAAAAAAGGTTTGGATTGACCTTTATAATTGGGCCGATATCCCTGCTTGTTGTAAGAAGCTTTAATTCTATTACTTCTTCTCGGTTGTTGAGAAGATGGCCCTTCATCCCCATCATCAAATTCCTGGTAGGTTTCATCAATGGTGTTTAATGGAGGACCAACATTTTTATCACTATTGTCATGATTTTCATTTTCCGTTTGGTTTTTAAGCCCATTTAAATTTTTGACCAAATTAGGGTAGGCTGCCTCATTACAGTAAGCTAATTGATCTCTTGCGAGTTTTTTGCCCTTATTAGACTTTAATTTAACTAAAAGACCATCAATACTTTCAAAAATACGATAATAGTCGTATTTATACCGCAGAAAATTAATATCTGCCTTAATCAGATCGTTCAAGTTATTGGTTTCATTTAATAAGGATTCAATTTGTTTCTCATAGTGTTTTGACATAAGTTCAAGCAGCTCCAACCCTTGTTTATTAAAAAGGTTGGATAATTCAGCGACAAACACAGAATCAACAAATAAGTTTGTAGGGGTAAAAGAGCTCCTTAACCCCTTTGGTACAAGTTTTTCTTTTAGGCACTGTCTAAAATAAGAAACTTCCAACTGGAGTTTCTTTATCTTGAGCATTTTGATATCCAAAAGTTTTAAATTAGCAGCTATGCAACTTTCATGATTACCTGCAATATCCGAACCAGTAGTCGGCGAATTTACTGTAGGTGGTGAGCCAAACACAAAGGCTTCAGTATTCCTCACCCAATGCCCAAAGGTGGGCTCGCCAATAAACTCCGGACGGCTATTCAAGGCAGAAACATTGCTGTTCGCACCATTCGGTGCATTATTACCAAGTTCAAAGGCACCAGTTCGAGAGTTAACCTGTTCCTGTCTCTGTGAGTTGGACAACCTCAATTCCGCAGACGGACGATCGATGTTAAAGCCCTCAGAGGCATTGGATAAGCGTGGAACCTGTCCAGGTTGAATTAAAGAGTTCGAGCAACTTTCCGGTCTCCCGTAGTTGCTACTCGCCTGTTCCTGTCTCTGTGCATTAGGTAACCTCAGTTCCGCAGACGAACCCTCAATGGTAGCGCCCTCAGTGGTGTTGGATGAGCGTGGAACCTGCCCAAGTTGAATTGAAGAGACTGGAAAACTTTCCGGTCTCACGTAATTGCTGCTCAACTGCACAACATTGGTACTCAGTGGGATAGGCGCTCGGCTGGTCTCCAAGCAATCCAGCCTTGAGTTTAAAAAGTCCAAACGCTGATTTAAATTTAACAGCAGAGTTTCAAAGTTTTTAGAGTCACAAAGAGGAGGAACGTCAGTTTGCGGACTGTTCCTAGACTCGAACAACACAGGAGTTTTAGGACTAGCCATACTACGAAAAAACAAACCAATGAAGCCAACAAGAAAAAAACTGCAGAACTAACAAACGGAGTTGGCAAGTCGAAATACTCCAAGTCAAACCAAAAAGTCGTGAACGTATTTTTAATAAGAACGTTTTCGCTCCTGGCCAAAACCAAGAGCTTCCTCAGACAATACAAAAAGAGCGCCAAAACACTTTTATACAACCCATTCATGATGTCATATCCTACACAATTGCCAAGTTAAGCATTTTTATACATTATACACATGGGTACCATGTGGGGCTAATACTAAATGTATGTTTTTATCAATACCAAGTTTATAAAGTATCCGGTCAGGGGAAATACCACTTGTTTAAGTGAGATGGCAATGTAAACAGTTTTCCTCTTTACCTTTGTTTAATTTTTTAATTTTTTAAACTTTTTAAAAACTTTTGTTTTATAATGTATAAAAATGCTTAACTTGGCAATTGTGTAGGATATGACATCATGAATGGGTTGTATAAAAGTGTTTTGGCGCTCTTTTTGTATTGTCTGAGGAAGCTCTTGGTTTTGGCCAGGAGCGAAAACGTTCTTATTAAAAATACGTTCACGACTTTTTGGTTTGACTTGGAGTATTTCGACTTGCCAACTCCGTTTGTTAGTTCTGCAGTTTTTTTCTTGTTGGCTTCATTTATTTTAGATAGATAGTTAAAGTACTTCAGATTTCCCTTTCCTAATGGTCTAATGAAAGGGAACATAGGATATGTAAGCTGGAGTAAATTCAACTGTATGCCATAGTTGTCTTCAATCGTTACACCTCCTCTGTTGATTAGAAAATGCTCATGTACTCCACCTGTGTAAATAATGACTCAGTCAGTGGAAGATGTCTCTTCCCAAGGATCTGTGCATCAGATATGCATCCTCCCCTGGAAGGATGTCACAATAAAGCACAAAACACCCTCTTATAAACAGTATCAGTACATGTAGTTGATAAGGTTGCCACCTGTCTCACTTCCTGCAAAAAAGTCATGATTTGGGCAGTTTTGTCCTCTTGTGGTGGAAAGGCATGAAAAAGGTAAATGTGCTAATAACTGTACAGGAATTACAATATATATATCTATCTATATATGTATATATATATATATATATATATATATATATATATATATATATATATATATATTCTGATTTTCTTTTAAATGTCACATATATCTTTGATGCTATGGTTAAATAATCTTAAAATGTGAAATAGTATAAATAAACATTTAAAGTTTAAAGCTTATTTCAGTACTGTGCTGCTCATGTAAATTTGACAAAAAGAGGTGACAACTGCCTTTAAACCATTGACTGATCTAATTGTTCTGTTTTGCTGTGAAAGGCATGGCTACATTACAGCTGCGAATCAGTTTATGTTCTCTTCCTCTCTGCAATAAAGACAGTGGAAACAGTTTCACACCTCTGTCTTTTTTTATAGCATGACATCAGCAGGACTAATTACCTGTATAAGATTGTCAGCAGTACCTGACTACAAATTTCTTTGTGTCTGTGAGCTGTCATGCAGGTGTAGACAAATTCCTCTGCAACTTGTGAGAAGTTAAGCTTAAAAAAAAGTGGGTGGTCATTCCCTTCCTTTGATTCCAAGGCAAGGAAATGAATGTTTTATAAAATACAAACAGCTTTCTGGTATCCACACAATACTGGAGTGATATTGTAGGGGGGAAAGTAACCCAAGAGTTGAGTTAAACTATAGAAGGTAGAGTTTTCCTTTAATATAGTTACTCATGATCACTACTCAATTGCCATGCAATAAAAGTAAAATTTTGTATTCATACTGGTACTTCAAACCATACAAGACAAACAAATCAAATTCTGAAACAAACTAGAAAAATATGCAAATATACGTAAAAACACATTTTAAATATATATCAAAATATTGCAACCTTATTCTAATAAATCAGTCGTTTTATCCTTACTAATATGTTTACAATGTTTAATTTTAATAGTGGCTATAAAGAAGTACAGTTGTTGATTCCAGGAGAAACCGTAGCATTTAACCATAACTCCCCCAATGGCTTCTTTGTATTCCAGTTTGTATTTCCATGGACCAGAAATTTGACTTGAATATACTTTATTGATGATAAACAAAAACAGCCAGTTTTGTATTTACTAAAAGAACTAGAGTACTATACAATGCATTTTTTAAGATGTTCTTCGTGTTTCACTGTTGCAGTCATTACATTTGGGTAATCTGCTGGCAGGTTGCCCTCAGTCGGCCTGATTAACAAAGTCTTGGGTCCTACATCGGTTGCTGTCCCTTCTTCCATGACATCAGGTCATCAGGGGTATAAAACATGCAGCTGACGCCATTACATCAGTCTTTCTTGCAGTGCGGTGCCCGAAGCAGAAGCAGTTCGCAAGTGCCGGTCTGCCGACTCCTGAAATTTTCATTTTCGAGTTTCAGAACCAAAGTCTTCAACTTAAAGCTAAGTACCCTGTTGGGGAAACTTTTTCTTGCTCCTTACCGATGTCAGTAAAAGTTAATAATTGCATTACTTGTGGAAAGCAAATACCTCATAAAGATTTTCATTTGTACTGTATTCCTTGCCTAGGCCCTGATCACAACATACCTGGCTGTCGGTTTTGTGCTTTATTTAATCAGCGCACTATCCGTCATCGGTACATTTTTGCCTCTAAATATTTTGTTTTAATAATCCAGAAATGTCATCGGTTAGCCATCCGACTACCGGGACTTCAAAAAAATACAAAGATAAAGACAGAGACAGGCCGCCGAGGTCCAAAGCTGCCGACAACGCTTCTCCTAAGCCAGTCGCCAGTTCGACAGTACTCAGTGAGGTGCTTTCGCAGCCCCTGATACCCGTTACTGTTGATTAGCAGGCCTCTACTGAGACCCATTCGGAGTCCAGTATGCCACGAGATGCTTCACCTATGGAACCCGCGGATGTCTCTACCTTGGATGGGTCCAGAGCCACTGTGCAGGCACTGGCTTCTGAGGGTGTATTCAGGCCTACAGACCTGCATATTAAACCGACTCCACCTTCAATACTAAGGCCTAAATCTCGATCTATGTCTAAAAAACCGACACCCAGGCCACATGTTCAGGCCCCTATGCCTACAAAACAAATAATCAAAATGGCTGAAGATCTAATTACTCTAATTAGGGGTAGCACCCCCCCCCCTTCTAAGAGGCTTAGGACTGAGCTTGAATATGAATCTTCTGATCAGGACTCTGTTTATTCTGACTCTTCTAATACTATGGAGTTGTATATACCTACTTATGAGGATTCTGATGCAGAGGATTCCATTCCCTCTGCCCCCCCCCCAAGGACTTTTTTTGGGGGGGGGGACTTTACATACTTAAGAGAGCATTTCCACTGGGAAAGTCAGGAATTTTCTGATTCAAAAAAGAGGCTTAGGGATTTCCTTCTTCTGCCTCAGCATAGGCCTTTGGCTATACCTCCTGTACTAGACATTGTTGATTGTGTTTTTGGAATCCAGTATGGCCCCTGATTCCCTGCCTCCGGCTCGTAGTAAACATGACAGATACTACAGGGTTCCTGAGTTCCACAAGTTCCTTTTTAAAAATCCTGTTGCAGACCCAGAAACCATTTCTCAAGGGCCCAAGGGCATTAAGGCTTCTACTGCTAAAAATCCTACCCCTTCTGATAGAGACTGCAGGGCGCTGGATAGATGGGGTAAAAAGTTTTATACTTCTGCAACCTTGACAGTCAGGGCTTTAAACTGCCAATTTCATATGTTAAAATACCAACAGCGTATTATTGGACAGCTTAAACAGAAAATGATGTTGATTTCTGATTGTGTGGAAAATAAAAGAGTTACAGGATTTATTGCGTTCTGCTGAACAAGTTGGAAAACATACTTTGCAGTGTGGTTTTGATTCTTTAGAGGCCTCCTGCAGGGCTGCTGTTACTGGGTCTGTGCTTAGAAGGCATGCTTGGCTTAAGGAGCAATCTCTGCCTGATCATGTTAAAGCAAAATTGTTGGATGCTCCTTTAAATCAGGACCGTCTGTTTGGCAATAAGGCTGAAGAAGTTCTAAAAAAGATGGAAGATAAAGCTAAATCTATGCAAACTGTAAAAGATTTCTTACAAGTACAGCCTCCGAGATTTAGTAGACACTGGCCTACTAAGAATTGGTCCAGCTCCTTCTAGATCCTCTCAAGCCAAACCCAAACACTCCAAAAACACCAGGTTTCAGTCCCAGGGGATTCTCAGAACTAAGCAATGGGGGGCCTCCACTTCCAAATCTGGAAATAACAAGACTCCCCCCTATGGTAAACAATCTCAATGACTTTCCTTTAATATTACCAAGCACTTACCTTTTAGACGCCCCTTTGGGGGAAAGATTGCTCTTCATGCAAAAAACTGGGAACTCATAACCCAGCACAAATGGGTTTTAAATATAGTGTCCCAGGGATAGGGATACAGATTTCATTTCCCCACATTGCCAACACCAAATGGGTGGCTGGATCTGCCTCCAAATCAGTGAGCAGAGGTTCAAAAACAAGTACTTTCCCTCTTAAGCATGGGGGATATTCAACCGGTACCAGGAGAGGAAAAGGGACAAGGTTTCTATTCCAGGCTTTTCCTGGTACCCAGAAAAGACAAATAATGGCGTCCAATTCTGGATCTGTCTATTCTAAACACCTTTCTGGACATTCCAAAATTCAAGATGCTGACTCTTCAACATTTACTTCCTATACTAGGCAAAGATGCCTGGTTGGCAACTCTAGATTTAAAAGAAGCATACCTGCACATCCCAATCAGGGAATCTTGCAGAAGATACCTACGACTTCAAAGCAGGCTACTTGCATTATCAGTTCTCTGCACTGCCCTTTGGCTTGTCCACTGCACCCAGGGTATTCACAAAGTGCCTGGCTCCAGTAATTGCATTTTGCAGGCAAAGAAATATATATCCATACCTGGACAATTGTCTAATTCAGGTAGAAAACCAGGGCCTACTTCTAAATCATCTGGCGTTTGTAAAAAAGGTTCTAACTTGTCTGGAGTACACCATAAATTAAAAGAAATCTCAACTGGTACCCTCTCAACAGATTACATTCCTGGGTGCAAGCTTGAATACAACTGCCCAGATGGCTTTCCTCATGCCAGAGAAGCAAATTCATTTGGTAACTTAATTCAAACAAGTGGCCACAAAAACCCTGCTAACTGCAAGATAAATACTGCAAGCCTTGGGGTTCATGGCTTCCTGCATTCTTCTAATTCCATATGCAAGACTGCATATGAGGAAACTACAGCGGTACTTAAGAAGTCTATGGAGTCAACATTGTCACAGCCTGGAAACGATTCCCATCATACCTTGCCTACGCCTGGAGTTCCTATGATGGGCAGAGGCCTGCCACCAAAACAAGGGGCTCCCATTCACACTACCCCTGCCGCCCAAACCCTAACTACAGATGCATCAGATTATGCATGGGGGGGGGGGATCACCTGGCAGGGAAGTGCATTCAGGGCAAATGGAACACAAATCAAATGCACCTACATATCAATCAAAAAGAAATGTTAGCTGTACAGAATGTTCTGACAGCCTTCAAGGACTATTTTCTTCCAGGACAACTAATGGTAAAGATGGACAACACCTCCGTTATGTGGTACATAAACAAGCAGGGGGGGTACACATTCCTACCCCTTCTGCAGACTAGCCATGGCATTGTGGAACACAGCCTTGAGCTACCAATTGCACCTACAAGCTCAATTCCTGCCAGGAAAATTGAATACACTGGCAGATGGACTAAGCAGAAATCTCATGGACCCACATGAGTGGAAACTGAAACCATGGATTTTCAACATGTTGACAAGCAAATGGGGAACCCAGCCATAGATCTATTTGCTTCCCCCTAGAACTACCAGTTGAACAAATTTTGCACAAGGACTCCCCACATAGAAACATGAAAAGTGGATGCTCTGTCTTTCAGCTGGAAAAACCTATCAGTCTATGCCTTTCCCCCTCTGCCTCTGCTCTCCAAAGTTCTACTAAAAGTCAAACAGGACAAACCAAGAATGATTTTGATTGCTCCAGACTGGCCACACCAGCACTGGTACCCACTCCTGCACAGTGTGTCACAAATATCTCCATGGCACCTGCCTCAGACCCCTTCCTTGCTGTCTCAGCAGAAGAACTAAATTCTGCACCCTCAGCTTCCAACATTGAACCTTGCAGCCTGGCATTTACTTAAATTCACACTTAGCACCCTCAGCAAACCTGTGATGGATGTCATCTTGGAGGCAATGAGACCTAGTACTAGAAAATCTTATGCTGAAAATGGAAATGATTCTGTGCCTGGAACCAGTCTTTAGGGATGAGCACAGCAGCACCCAATTTACCTCAGATTTTACAATACTTAACTGAGATGCTTCACGAGGGCCTGTCTTTTTCCTCTATTAAAATCCACGCTTCAGCTATTTCAGCTCACTATAACACAGAACCTCCCCTCTTCTCTCATTCCCTGCTCAGGCAGTATCTCAGAGGGGCAAAGAACTTGAGGCCACCCAGGAAAGCTCCTACCCCTGCCTGGGACCTTAACTTTGTTTTGGAGAAGCTCACTGTATCTCCTTTCAAGCCAGCTGCTACTGCAGACTTAAAAATTCTTTCTTGGAAAACAGCCTTCCTCTTAGCTATCACTTCAGCTAGAAGGATATCTGAATTACAGGCCTTTATGTCAGTGGAGCCTTTCATCATCTTTCATGCGGACAGGGTATCTCTGAGGACCAATCCTTCCTTCATGCCCAAGGTGGTTTCCAGTGTGGCTCTTAATCAGTCCATTCATTTGCCAACTTTCTTTCCCAATCCACAGAACAAAGGGGAACGGATTCTGCATTCTTTGGACGTGCAGAGACAACTTAGATTCTACTTGGACAGAACTAAACTTCGAAGAAAATCTGAACAATTGCTAGTAGCATTTGTTGCTGGGGCAGAGAGGAAGGCTATTTCAAAACAAACCATTTCCAAATGGATAAGCCATTACATTAATTTCTGCTATAAGCACCATGGAAAACCTATCCCCCAGGGAATCAGATCTCACTCCACCAGGGCTACATCTACTTCTGCAGCTTTTCTCAGAGGTGTTCCTACCAGGGATATTCTAGAAGCTGCTACCTGGAGTTCTGTACTTACTTTCACCAAGCATTATCATTTACCAATTTTCTCTAAATCCAGAGCTGGCTTTGCCATTACTGTCTTGCAGGGCCTTATAGCTGGTCCTAATGCTGTATAAATTCCTCCTCCCAACCATAGCTTTGGGAATCAACCCAAATGTAATGACTACAACAGTGAAACACAAAGAACATAGTTCGAGTGTATTCACTGTTGCAGTCCTGGCTACCCTCCCTCCAGCCCCCTGTTTTTCTCTGACTATACCTCTACTTTCTTTTACTAAGCTTAAAAACCTTTTTGGTGTATTTGCTTATACATATATATATATATATATATATATATATATATATATATATATATATATATATATACATATATATATATATATATATATATATATATATATATTTTTTTTTTTTTTCCCCCCTGTTTTTAATTTTATTTGCTCCCCATTTGAGGAGCACCTGACATCTGGGGCAAGAAAAACTGATGTAATGGCGTCGGCTGCATGCTTTATACCCCTAACGACCTGACGTCATGGAAGAAGGGACATCCACCGACACAGGACTCAAGACTTTGTTAATCAGGCCAACTGAGGGCAACCTGCCAGCAGATTACCCAAATGTAATGACTGCAACAGTGAATACACTCGAACATTTACATTTATGGTAAGTATACACAACTGTACTTTTTTTTAAGCACCTTTATTAAATTATCACTGAAGACACAGGCAAACATACAGTAACAGAAAAGAAAACAAACCATTTTAATATTTTCTATTTAAATGCAATGTACAGCATATATATTCTCTGCTGTTTCCAATGTTTAATACAGTTCCCTTCTACCATATTTTTGTCAGGATCAATTCTTTCTGCTAGCATGATTGCCTCCTTAGTAATACAGGTGTTGGCTGCTTTCTGCCTTTTCAATTAACAAATACTGCTGTGGAATACCAGTCCAATTGCTTATTTGTGCTTTTATAAAATTAATACATTCTCTTCCTCCCAATGTCTCTGGTACAGCATAAAATCTCAGTGTGATCTGTCTTCTGACTACCATTTTTGAAACAGCTCCTCTTGAAAAGTCTCATTCAGCCAACCTTTTCTTTATTTTAGCCTCTGATTTTTGCAGATGTTCTTCGTGTTTCACTGTTGCAGTCATAACTGTAGGGTGTTCCTGCCGGCAGGCAGCCCGAGGTCGGCCAGAATTCCAAAGTCTGGGTCTGGCGTCGGCTGTACCAGCAAGTACCCTGACGTCAGAACGCAGAGGTATAAAGCTGACAGCCAACGCCATCTTCCCCAGTCTTTCTTGCCGTGCTGTGGAAAGCAGCTCGCAAGTCGTTGGTTGGCGCATTCAGGACAACGTGCTTTGATTGTCGTCGGTCCGAAGTTTTCTACTTCTCTTCTCAAGCTAAGTACCCCGTTGGGGAAACTTTTTTCTTGCTCCTCCGATGTCAGAAAAAGTTAATAATTGTATATCGTGTGGAAAACAAATACCTCATAAAGATTTCCACTCTTACTGTCTACCTTGCTTAGGCCCTGACCACGACGTTTCTTGCTGTCGGTTCTGTGCCAGGTTTAATTCTCGCACTATCAAGCGTAGGTACGATTGGGCCTTGAATTATTTCGGTAGACGATTCAATTATAGGATGTCGTCGGATACTTTACCGACAACCGGAATTCAAAAGAAACGCAAGGACAAGGATAGGCCTCCGAGGTCCAAACAAGATACTTCGCAGCCGGAGCCAGCTTCGGGTTCGTCAGTCATCAGTGAGGTGCTTTTGCAGCCACTGTTGTCCGCCACTTTGGAACCGATGGCCGACACGGACTCCCATGGGGAGCCTTCTAGGCCTAGTATTTTATCTGCTGCAGGACCTTTGGACGTCGCTCCTTCAGATGGGTCCGGAACTGCTGTGCAGGTACCGGCTTCTGAGGGGGTTTTCAGGCCTTCTCATATCACTATTTCTACAAAGACAAAGGCAAAGTCAAAGACTCCTGTTAAACCAAGGGTTTCTTCTCAAGCTTCCTCGGATACAGCTCCCAAGTCCCAGAAGCAATTACTACGGATGGCTGAAGATTTACTTACAATGATTAGGGGTTCTCACCCTCCTCCAGAAAAAAGGCCTAGACAGGATATTCCTTATGATTCATCTGATCAGGCTTCTGTGTCTTCTGTCTCTTCCTCTGACCAGGATTATTCTTTTCCTCCTTATGAGGATTCTGATGCAGAGGACTCTATTCCCTCTGCTTCCCCCCCTGAAGATTTCTCTTTTGGGGAAACCTTACATGAGATGAGGGAGCATTTTCATTGGGAAGGTCAGGATTATTCTGCTTCCAAGAAGAGACTTAGGGAATTTCTCCTTCTCCCTCAACACAGACCCTTGGCTATTCCTCCTGTACTTGATATTGTGGATGATGCTTTTTCTGAAGCCAACCTGAATCCTGATTCCTTACCGCCTGCTCCTTCTAAGCCTGATAGATTTTACAGAGTCCCTGACTCCCATCAATTCTTATTTAAGAACCCTTTTGCTGATCCTGAAACCATTTCTCAGGGTTCTAGGGCTGCTAAGGCCGCTTCATCTAAAAATCCTATTCCCTCTGAAAAGGATTCTCGTGCCTTGGACAGGTGGGGCAAAAAGGTTTACACTTCTGCTACTCTTTCTATTAGAGCTTTAAATTGCCAGTTTCACATGTTCAAGTATCATCAATTTCTTTTGTCTGTTTTAAAGCAAAGGCTCTCTACATTTCCTGCATGTGCAGAGGACAAGGGATTACAGGATGTATTGCATGCAACTGAACAAGTTAGCAAACATAGTTTACATTGTGGTTTTGATGCCTTGGAAGCTTCTTGCAGGGCCGCAGCCTCTGGTACTGTTATCAGGAGACATGCTTGGCTTTGTGAACAGAATTTACCTGAGCAGGTTAAGGCTAAACTGTTAGATGCCCCTGTTCAGCATGATGTTTTATTTGGATCCAAGGCTGAGGAGGTTATTAAAAAGATGGAAGAAAAAGCAGAATCTATGCAGACTGTTAAAGATTTTTTACAAGTTCAGCCTCCTAGATTTTCTAGAAATTGGCCCTCCAAAAATTGGTCCTTTCCCACGTCTGACAGGCCTCAAAGGGGAAGATATAGACGCTCCAGAGGTCGGGCGCAGGCTCAGGCCTCTTACAGGTCCAGACAATGGACTGCTTCTTCACCTAGAAGGGGAGAAGACAGACCTCAATCACAAAAGAAGCAGACCCAATGACTCTCTCCGTTGGGCTACAGGTCCTCCTTGCCTGGAAGCCCCTCTCGGAGGAAAACTTTCTCTTTTCTACCAAAATTGGACTCATATTACCCAGGACAAATGGGTTTTAGACGTGATTTTAAGAGGCTACAAATTCCACTTTCATACTCTGCCAAGGTCTTCGGGTTGGCCGGATCTGCCAAAACATCAATGGTCAGAGGCCCTAAATCAAGTGGACGCTTTATTGGCCATGAGAGCCATAGAACCTGTTCCACTTCTAGAGATGGGAAAAGGTTTTTACTCAAGACTATTTCTGGTCCCAAGGAAACAAAACTCATGGAGACCTATTCTGGACCTCTCAGTATTAAATACCCTCAGTATTAAATACCTTTCTGGAGATTCCAAAATTCAAGATGCTTACTCTACAACAACTTCTTCCCATGCTCTCCCAGGATGCTTGGATGGTGACATTGGACTTGAAGGAAGCCTATTTACACATTCTCATCAGACAGGAATGCAGAAAATACCTCAGATTCAAGGCAGGTTCGAGACACTTTCAATTCTCTGTACTGCCCTTTGGCTTATCTACTGCGCCCAGAGTCTTTACCAAGTGTCTGGCTCCAGTAGTAGCTTATTGCAGACTCCAAGGGATGCAAATTTACCCCTATCTGGACGACTGCCTTATTCAGGCGGACAGCAAGGATCTTTTGCTTCAACATCTGCAGTTTGTTCAGCGTCTTCTCCTACTACTGGGATTTTCAGTGAACACAAAAAAGTCACATTTGATCCCCTCTCAACAAATGATCTTTTTGGGAGCTCTTCTAAACACAAGCTTACAAAGGGCCTTCCTTACTCCAGAAAAGCAAGTACAGCTGGCATCAATTTTCAAAACCTTGGCTACTTTAACTCAGCTCACTGCAAGAAAATTCCTGCAGGCATTGGGCTACATGGCTTCTTGCATCCTGTTGATCCCAAATGCAAGGCTTCATATGAGAAAACTTCAATGGTACCTAAAGAGTGTATGGTCTCAGCATTACCACAGCCTGGAAACTATGATACCTCTGATTCCCTGCCTCCAAAAAGAGTTCCTCTGGTGGTCCAGGGCTTGTGCTTTAAACGAAGGGAATCCCTTTTGTTTACCTCATCCTGCTCAGATCATAACCACAGACGCCTCGGATTATGCTTGGAGAGCTCATTACCTAAACAATTGCCAGCAGGGCTACTGGACAAAGAAGCATCTTACCTGGCACATCAACTTGAAGGAAATGTTGGCAGTCCAAAATGCTCTTCTAGCCTTCCAGAATCTTTTGCAACCAGGACATCTTCTGATTCGCACAGACAATACCACAGTCATGTGGTACATAAACAAGCAGGGGGGATCTCACTCATACCCCCTTTGCAGACTAGCCATGAGTTTGAGACACAGCTCTAAATCTGAATCTGCATCTTCAAGCTCAATTCATTCCAGGAAAACAGAATCTCTTAGCAGACCGTCTAAGCAGAAATCTTTTGGATCCTCACGAATGGATGCTGGACCCCAACTTATTCAGCAGGATTACGGCAGTTTGGGGTTGCCCTCGGATAGATCTGTTTGCATCCCATCTCAATCATCAGCTGCCTCTCTTTTGCACCAGGTCCTTCCACAAAACAGCTTGGAAAGTGGATGCCCTGTCTTTCAGCGGAGGAATCTTTCGGGGTATGCCTTCCCTCCTCTTCCTCTTCTGCCTCGGGTGTTACTGAAATTAAAACAGGACAAACCCAAGATTATCATTTTGATAGCTCCAAATTGGCCTCGGCAGTTTTGGTATCCAACTTTAAGACACCTGTTCTTGGAACCTCCATGGATTCTGCCTCTGTTTCCTTCTCTTCTGTCCCAGCATCAGGGTCAGATGCTACACTCTCAAATCAAGACTCTTTGCCTGGCAGCTTGGCTCTACAAGGGCCTTTGATTCCTTCTGCTTTTCCCAAACAAGTTTTGGATGTTCTCTTAGAAGCTAGACGTCCTAGCACTAGAAAATCTTATGCTTCTAAATGGAAAATATTTTGTTTCTGGATGCGGGATCAAGGTTCTGATCCCCTTTTGCCTGACATTTCTTCCATTTTACTTTACCTCTCAGACCTTTTGCTTAAAGGCCTCTCCTTTTCTTCCATTAAAATCCTTGCTTCTGCTATCTCGGCTCATTACAACACTGATCCCCCCATCTTCTCTCACCAGCTGGTGAGACAATTCTTGAGAGGGGCTAAGAATTTAAGACCTCCCAGAACTCCTCCTGTTCCTGCTTGGGATCTTAATTATGTTTTGGAAAAACTTACTTTACCTCCCTTTGAGCCTGCTGCTGCTTCGGATATCAAGTTCTTATACTGGAAGACAGCTATTTTATTAGCTTTGACTTCTGCCAGAAGGGTGTCAGAGTTGCAAGCTCTCATGGCTGTGGAACCATACCTTATTTTCCACCAAGACAGAGTTGCTTGAGGACCAATCCTACATTTATGCCTAAGGTGATTTCTAAAGTGGCTTTAAATCAGACTATTCACCTTCCTACTTTCTTTCCAAATCCTCAAAACAAAGGGGAAAGGATTTTACATTTATTGGACATACACAGACAACTACGGTTTTACCTGGACAGAACTAAAGATTTCAGAAAATCTGATCAGTTGCTTATCTCTTATGCCTCCAGTTCTCTAGGCAAGGCTATTTCTAAACAAACTATTTCCAAATGGATTGCTCATGGGATAAGGTTTTGTTACTCTCACTTTGGGAAGCAGATTCCAGGTACTGTTAGAAGTCATTCTACTAGAGCAGCTGCCACTTCAGCAGCTTTTCTCAGAGGACTTCCTACCAAGGACATTTTGGAAGCTGCCACTTGGAGTTCAGTGCATACTTTTTCTAAGCACTATAATCTCCCTTTGTATTCTAAGTCTAGGGCAGGTTTTGCCTCTGCTGTCTTGCAGGGTCTTCTGGCTGCCCCTTCTTCTGCATAACCTCCTCCCTCATCACAGCTTTGGGATTCCACCCTGCAGTTATGACTGCAACAGTGAAACACGAAGAACATAGTACAGTTGTGTACACCTACCATAAATGTAGATGTTTGAGTGTCTTCACTGTTGCAGTCGGTGTTTCCCTTCCACCAATCCCCTCTTATTTTTTGCTTGTTCTATCTTCCTCTTCTTTTGTGGTGTATTTGTGTTTCCTTTTTGGACACCTTTTGGTTATTTTGGGGGACCTCTGACATCTGGGGCAAGAAAGGCTGGAGAAGATGGCGTCGGCTGTCAGCTTTATACCTCTGCGTTCTGACGTCAGGGTACTTGCTGGTACAGCCGACGCCGGACCCAGACTTTGGAATTCTGGCCGACCTCGGGCTGCCTGCCGGCAGGAACACACTACAGTTATGACTGCAACAGTGAAGACACTCGAACATCTACATTTATGGTAGGTGTGCACAACTGTACTTTTTATCAGTTCATCTAAATAACTAGTTAAAGCTTTTTCTGTTTTCTATCCTTTTGTTATTTGAGATGATATATTCATTCAATGATTCATTTATTTTAATCACCTCTGAGTACATTTGATTTATTATTTCTTCTAAATTACTGGATACCATCTCTTATACCAAAACTGAAGCCTGAACTGCAATTTTTCTAGTTGATTTTCTTTCAGATTCTGTAACTTTCTTCTTTGCTGTCATAATTACTAGCCAGCAACTGAATTTTACTCAGCTGACATTATTACTGGCACTTATTTTTTCACAGAGACAGCTGAAATTAAGCTGCTGATCAGTGTACAGCTGTCTTGGACGTATGTTAGCTTT